>NW_015159766.1:34422-59248 GCF_001447785.1 Gekko japonicus
CATGTCAATGAAAAGATCAACTTGTAGCAGCACTAAAAAAAGGCAAATTCAGTGTTAGGGGTGATGAGTAAAGTGAACTGAAATAAAACACTGTGTTATATGGTACACATATAAAGTAACAGTGTGGAATATTATGTACAGTTCTGGTTGTCCCATCCCATATCACAGAACTGGAAAAGATGACAAAAGGAGCAACTGAAAGGACTAAAAGGTTGGAGCACTTTCTCTATGAGGTAAGATTCGAACATCTATTATTTTTACTGTGAAAAATAAGATGATTAGAAAGTTGCAATAAAAGCTTATAATATGGTGCATGGTATCAAGAAAAGAATTGTCTCTCCTTATCATGTAATATTAGAACTCAAGGTCATCCAATGAAATTGATTTGCAACAGATCCAAGGACTGGCAAAAGAAAGTACTTCTTACATAATTAATTTATGAAACTCACTCCTACATATCTTTCAGGAGATTAGATGAATTCATGAATGTTGATAAATTTAGCTATTAGCCATTATAGTGAAATGGAATCCCTATTAGAGAGATACACGTCTGACTGCCGGATACTGAGGAGAAACCAGCAGGAGAACACTATGGCTGATTTCACACTAGAGCTGCCTCGATGTTGCACCACCGTTTGCCCCGATACTATTGGTCAATTTCACATCTGAAGCCGTGGGGCTGCATTTGACCTGTGGCTTCACCCGATTTCTTCCGCTGTTTTGTGATTCTCAAAAAACAGGATCATGAAACTGCGGGGGAAATCGGGCGAAGCCACAAGTCAAAATGCAGCCCCGCAGCTTCGGGTGTGAAATTGAACAATAGTATTGGGGCAAATGGCGGTGCAACATTGAGGCAGCTCTAGTGCGAAATCAGCCCATGGCATTCTTGCCCTACTTTTATGTCCCCCCACACCAGGCTGGTGGGATAGACGGATCCTTTGATCCAGTAAGGCTCTTCTTATGTTATAGAATAGGCAACAGGGAGAAGACAAGGCTGTGGAGACATCAGTGAAGTGAATGAAAAATGCTGCCTTCTTCTCAGTACCATTTGCATTATGTTTGCCCACCTTACAGATATTTAGAATTATATGAAAATGTGATGTACAAATCAAATTATCGCTTCACTGTAGTCTTGCTCATACTGTTTTGGGTTTTTTTAACCTCTGCGGTTCTGACTTTCAGCCACAAGTCCCTTGAGGACAATGGTCAGTTTATTACCAAACAGATTAACTTAGTGAAACTGCTATTGATGACATAATCATTTCCATACTGAATTATTCTCATTTTTGGCATTATAGAAGGGTACATACACATAGTGAAAAACATAAGCTACTAATAATTACGGATAACTATTTCTTGATTTTTTTCCCTGGAAAAGTAACAGTTTAACCTTGATCTGTAGATTGATTAAACTCTCAGTTGTTGCAGCCAAATTGTCTGCTGGTAATTTTATAATTTGCTAATAAACTCTTCAAAATATGTTCAGCATATTTCAAACATCCATCTTGTGCCCCATGTGCCAAGGTGAATTGCTACTAAAAACTACATTTTAGAAACTGGGCTTTTGTTACCAGAATTGTACCTGGTACACTGGAACTAAGGTGGGAGGTGAAAGAGACAGGGAAGGTATGGGAGCAATATGGGCTCAATCCAAAGGAAGAAAGATTCTGCTCTTTGAAAGAGACAAAACTTTGTATCTAAAGAAGCAAATTTGCTCAACTCAGTGGCTCATTGTCTTCATTCAATGTATAATTCCAAATAATGTTTCCCATTAGTTAGTGCAACTTAGTCATGACTAACCTTTAATTGGACCAGGGCAAAAATGTTCCAGTTACCGTGTGTGTGTTAGTCTATTCTGAACCATAGTTCAAAAGAGTAATTGTGTTATTATTTGGAAGCACTTACAACAAATCTTCAATACTAACAAATGTCCAAGATGGTGGAACTGTTCTCAGCCTCTTAACCAGAAAATGCCACAGATGATGCAGACAAAGGAACCATTGTTGCCCCTCCCTTATGGTGTCCCCCAGTTGTCAAAATGTATTTACTTAATATATTTGCTGGTCATTTTCTCTTTTTAAAAGTTCCCAAGACATTTCACATCTTTTAAAGTTGCCATGTGTGGATGACAGAGCACAGAATCCAGATGTCAGAACAAACAAACATTTTTTAAAATATAAAACCATCCTTCACCTTATTTATTGACTGACTGATTTCTTCCCTTCTTCAGGATATTTCTGTTGTCTCTCTAGAGCCCTGTTCAAAGAGGCTTACAATTAAAACACATCATAATATTTCAAAAAAATTGATTAACAACAAGTCATTGGACATAAGCAGCATACACACTATCCATAAAACAGAAGGAGACCATTGAAACGGTGATAAAACCCCTAATTAAAAGATGCATATTGGCCTGGCACCTAAAAGAAGGTAAAGTAGGTAAAGTAGGCACCGACTAAGCCTCAAGAGTAAGGATGTTCCAAAGGAGAGGTGCCATTACAGAAAATGACTCTCTTTGGTCACCTCACTCTACCTCTGAAGGCAAGGCCCAGAAAGCAGAGCTTGAGAGGCATCTTAACTGATGAGCTGGATAATATGGGAGGTCCTTCTGGTACTCTAGCCCCAAGTAGTTTAGGGCTTTAAAGGTACTTGGACTTGTGCCCAGAAGCAGATGTGTAACTTTAACTAAGATAACAACAACATCGTAATTTGCATTAAAATCAGAAAAAGCTCCCTTTAAAAACAGCAGCTTATGCACAGTTACTTTAGTCTAAGGTCATTTAAATCAACCAGTTGGACTTTAGCATAGTAAAATAGCCTTGACAGGCAGTATCTCTTGATACAGTTTTGATATGCCTGCAAAGACAAGTGAAGAAAAGCTACTTAGAACCAGTAAGATTGCCAAAATACTGGTGAACCCTTCAGGTAAATAGTTTATCTATTGCAGCTAAGCCTCTTAAAATAATTAATAAAGCCTTGATTTAATCCAATCTTGGTGACTAGGGGTGGGCACGAAGCTGGAAAATGCAGTTCAGTTCATGGTCTATGGTGGACTCACAAACTGAATCATGAGTCATCATGAACTATAAAGGCTTCATATGAACTGAAACAGTTCATAAAGTTAGTGATGCAGTAGAACACCTCTCCCCCCACCCAGTGTGCTAGAGATACCAAACTCGGATCTCCAGTTGATTATCCTCTACCTGTCCTCCAAGTGTGGTGATGAATGGATTTACGGGATGTATGTTACGCCCCACCCCCAAATGACCCCAGCAATATGCTTTCCAAGGAAATGACAGGTACAGGTTCAGGAGATTCAAGATTGTATAGAACAGATCCTGTGAAAGCTAGAGACACCAAACTCACAGGTGACCTCTGGCAAACTCTCTTCTACATGGCCTCCATGTTATGTGCAAATTGGATTTACAATGGAGGAAAAGAAACAGCAAAAGAAAGCAAAGGCAATAGAAGCCCAGCAAAACAGAATCAAAGTCCCAGAGAATCTCTGCAGTAGAAACTGAAGGTGGGGGCATTTTTGCAAGCCCAGCAGAGCCAGTGCAATGTGCCCAGCAGAACCAGTGGCAGTGCAAACCCAGCAGAACTAGGGTCAAAAAAGATAATCTCTCCAGTAAAAACTGAAGGTGGTGATGGTGGGGCATTTTTGCAAGCCCAGAAGGAACAGTGCAATATACAGAGTGCCCAGCAGTACCAGTGCAATGAAAGAGATGCAATGCTAGCTCAACAGTGTTCAGGCCATGTCCAGTCTAGCCCTGGGGAAAGTGACCCACCCCGCGAACAAGCCACTGAAGAGGAGCCATGACCCCCTGCCACCCAACCCCTGCGAGGCACCCTCACGGGAAATGGCGGGGAAACTGCCTACCTGGCTCCCACATTGGGGCACCACTGCTGCCAGATAGGATGAGTCACCAGAAGGACCCATGGCACAAAGATAGGCAGAAAAGGCTGATCCTGCAATGCACCGGGCCGTCCAGGAGCCAGGGAGAGCCAGAGAGTGACAGCAGGTGGCAAGAGAACTGTGGGCCGGCCAGGAAGTCGCTGGGAGTGGCCATGCCCTTTGTTAACTAATTTAGGTGAGGGTGGAGTTAGGGAGTGGGGTGCGACACTTGAGGAGGAAGGGAATAAAAGCAAGGAGATGGAGCCTCTCAATGAGGAGACAGCCTGGGTCCTCTGTGAGCCATGGAACAGAGAGAGAGGGCTGTGAATGGAGGTCAGGCAAATGAGTGGATGTGTGGTGACTTAACCCCCTCCCTCGGCTGAGATCTGAGATGGCTGCCACCCCCAAAAGGGGGGTTGGTGGGAGAGCCCCCAGAGTACCAGGAGGGAAGTGACCCAAAGCAACTGGACGTGGCAATGGGTGGTGAACACAGTGGGGGCATCTGCAACCCCAACAAACAGGCATGATGTCTAGCACAGAAGTGGGGGAGGGGGGAGATTTTGCAAGCTCTGTGCAAGAAAATGGAAAGGGAACACTAGTTGGAAAGGGGGGGCACCATTTAAAACTGACAAGAGCAGCTGGGAAGACACAGAGAAAAGAAAGAAAGAAAAGAAAACAGTCGAAGGTTGGAGAATTCTACCTGCCGTGATGCTTTGACATTCCTCCCTGCTGTTGCCTTGGAGTTTTGTAAACAGTTTAATTGAGTGGCAACTGTATCCATTCATGAAACCACTATGAACAGCACCAAAGTTCATGGAATGTTCATGCTGGGTGCCCTTCCATGAACATTGCTTTGCGAACTATAAACCAGCCAAAATTTGTGATGAACTTTATTTTGTGAGCCAGTTCATGCCCATCTCTATTGGTTTCTTCCTTTAGGATGATGGAGGGAAATGAACTTCCATAATAGATGGAACATAAAACAGTGCTGTTGCACAAAATCTTATTTGTCAAGATGGTTTATTCAGGAGAATTCACACTGTTCTCTAGGAACTTTTCACTTTCTCATTTTCCTCATGTGTGTTCTTGTTGCTTTGTGGTTGGGGGGCTGCACATGTGTTTTGCTCCCTCTAGTAGTCAATTTTATATTGCGTTGTCTGACATATCTCCTTTCAGATATAAACTGCGGGTTTTTTATGTCAGACATAAAATAATGTAATATAGAAGGACCAAAATATGTGTGGAACAGAAAAAAAACCAAAATCCTGAAGCAATGGGAACACACAACAACAAGAATAGAAGAGACTGGATTTATACCCTGCCTTTCACTACCTGAAGGAGTCTCAGGGCAGCTTACAATCCCTTATCTTCCCCACAACAGACACCCTGCAAGATAGGTGAGGCTGAGAGGGATCTCTTGACAACTGCTCTTGAGAGAACAGCTCTGAAAGAATTTAAGACTGACCCAAGGTCACAAAACAGTATAAGCAATCACACATTAAAGGTAGCTAACTAAGAGAAAACTATGTGGAAAAGGATGCTACAGTAGCAAAGGCTAAATGGTAGAAACTACAAGAGCTCAATTACTAGAATTTTACAAAAATGCAATAAATAACAATTCAACAGGTGAACTCAAAAAACCAACAGGTAAGTATAATATATCAATACAACAGGTGAACTCAATATAAATAATTCAAGGTAAATTCGGTAGATATATTCAGTAATCCAATGAGCAAGTATAAATACAAAAAATTAATTCAACAGGTACTTTCAGTAATCCAACAGGTAAGTATGATGCAGTAATCCAACTCTTAAGTATAATGAAGTTCAATAGGTATATTCAGTAATCCTATAAGTAAGCATAAATACAAAAAATTCATTCTACAGGTACATTCAGTAATCCAACAGGCCAGAGGATGAGAAAAAAGAAGAGGACGATAAGTCCAGTAGAGAGCTGGAAACTGGTTCATCTGGTGAGGACTCTTTGTCTGAGCAGGGGGCATTAGCCCCGAAAAGTTCCTACAAACTGCGGAAGAGAGAGAAGAAGAAGTAAAGGCTGAAGGACTCTGAATTGTGCCTTTGAGAACTTTGGTTCTAGGGGATGATGGGGGGCACTGTTATTGGGCAATTAAATGTAACTGGGGATGGTTAATAGGGTTAAAAGATTGACACAGTTCATAAGAAGTACAAAGATGAAAAGTCTGAATGAAGTATAAAAAGCTAGTTGGAGATCTCCTCTCTTGGGTTTTTAGTTAGTAGTGGGTTCTTTACTTTCTCCCTTATATGTAGCTTTCCCTTTTCCTTTTTTCTGTTCTAGTTTTTGTAGTGTTTAAAAAATCAATAAAAAATCCCCTCCGGGGGCTTAAAATAATAATAATAATCCAACAGGTAAGTATAATGGACGAAGGCTCCCGATAGTCAAAACTTTATTTCAAAAGTCTTCCTCAGTAGAGAGTGATACTAATATTCCATAAGAGAATTATTCAAAAAGTTCTGAGATAGATATCATCAAAATAGCTTTCAAAAAAGTTTTAATGGAACAACATGTCGATTAATGGGCAACCAGTCAGCATATGCTAGGGAGCAACTCAATTTTCTTTAGTTGCTGGTGTGTCTCTAAAGAACAAGAAACTGTAATCCTAATTTATAAACCATAAGAGGAGCTCTTATGAATGTACGTGTAGAATTAATGTTTTTGTACTTATACTTACTTGTAGGGTTATTGAATATACCTATTGACGTTCATTATACTTACTCACTGGATTACTGAATATATCTACTGAATTTACCTTGAATTATTTATATTGAGTTCACCTGTTGTATTGATATATTATACTTACCTGTTAGTTTTTTGAGTTCACCTGTTGTTATTTCTTGCATTTTTGTAAAATTCTAGAAATTGAGCTCTTGTAGTTTCTACCACTTAGCCTTTGCTACTGTAGTGTCCTTTTCCACACAGTTTTTTCTTAGTTGACCTAAGGTCACACCAGCAGCTGCATGTGGAGGAGTGGGGAATCACACACGGTTCTCCCAGATTAGAGTCGGTGCTCCTAACCACTATGCCAAACTGGCTCAAACAAGGAAAATGAGAACATTGAAAAGCTGTAGGTTACTTTATCAGAGAGTCAATATAGGATAAATAGAGTTTAAATACATGAACACGCACACACAAAAAGACTGCCTTATACTTAGTAATGTATATGTCCTTTATCCATCAAAGTCAGTATTGTCTACTCTGATGGCAGGCCTCTGAGGTTTTAGGCAGAGGTCTTTTACATCAACTACTATATGACCTTTCTAACTGGAGATACCACAGATTGAATGCGGACCTTCTGCATGCAAAGTGGATGGTCTGCCACTAAGCCACAGCCCTTTGTACAACATGCCTACAGTAGGTGATATTGGAAGATAATTCATAATGTTACCATATGAAATATGAAAATGCATTATGCATCATACAAGTGCTCAGCCTACTCGATATGGGATATGGGATACTTCCAGAAAGAAGTGACATTATAGCTATAAATGTTATCAGCCAAACAAGAACACTAAACACCCAGTTTTGCTAAGATATAGCGCAAGGTGCTGCTTTCACAGTATTGCTTAAGAACTGTAGCTTGAAGGAAATTGAGACAAATGAGTTGCTGTGACAATACCCTTGAGAAAAGGACACTGGTATTAAGCAGGATTGCTCTAGTTTGAGTAGGTCATTTTAACATACACATTGAACAGAAAGATCACTGTGACCACTGGATGTTGAAAATTTGGCACAGTCCAAATGTGAGCAGGATCTAGACTACTTCCATTATGTAACAAGTGAATGGATATTAACTACTTTGGTGCTGCTTTGTGAACATTTCAACAATGCAATGTATTCTCCAGCATTCCACATTTTTGAGATATATGTGTGCATAAGTGTGTATGTGCACTGTTGTAGATGCAGACAAGAATGAAATTAATGGAATTAGCTCTGAAAATAAAACAAAAAGCCATTTAACAATTCATGTGAAAGAGCAATATAATCCAAAATCTTAAAATCAAATTAAATCTTCTAGCAAAATATTGGGGGAAAATACTTGACTGTTAATATTGTTTAAAATTTATTTATTTATTTTATTTATCCTTCGACTTGATATACCGCCCTAACCCCCGTAGGGGTCTCTGGGCGGTTTACAGTTCTTGGGTGCTAGTCACCTATATCAACCCTAACTACGGCCACATCATTTCAAGGGAGGGGCTGCCTACCGGCACCCTGGTGGAGGCTCGATGTCGTTCACTGTTCCCGGCTTGGCTTCTTCTTTTTCGGCTGTGAGATGTCCCAGCGCTGAGGCAGACAGGTGGATGGATGGATCGCCGGCGACATTATCCTCAGCCCGACTGTGTCCTTCCGGCTCCACGCGCCTCCGGATGACGTCACTGCGCCTCCATCCTCTGTCGATGACAGCCGCCCTGCTCTTCCGTTGCTGGCCACCAGGGATCAGTCCCCTTCTGGCTCTGCTGCCGCCGCTTGCTGCCTTCAGCGTTACACCGACCTCCTCCTCCTCCAATCGTCTGCCGCTGCTGCTCGCTGTAGCCACCAGTCTCGCCCTCGCCGTTGCTGCCGCTGCTGCCGCTGCTGCCGCTGCTGCCGTTGCTGCCGCTGCTGCTGCTGCCGCTGCTGCCGCTGCTGCCGCTGTTTCTCCACACACCTCCATGGGAGAGGAGGGTGCCCCCCACCCTACTAAGGGTGGGTACCCATTTATCTACTCGCCGATAGGTAGTTACTTGGCTTTCAAACCGCTGGGTGGGCGGGAGCTAGGACTTAAGGGTCGAGAGCTCACCTCGACTGCGGTGGGACTCGAACAGGTGCTCGAGTTGATGTTAATGCAGGCGTTATACTGCCTGCGCCACCGCTCCCTTTTATAATGTCATAATGTCAATGATATGATGGATTATTTTTCCAAATAACTCTGGTTGTTCTATGGAAATATACAATTAGATGTTGTATATTGTGTCTGGATGTCAAAACACATACACACACACACATTATAATTGCATGCATACCTCCCTCTCTCTCTCTCTCTCTCTCTCTCTCTCTCTCTCTCTCTGTGTGTGTGTGTATACACACATACACACACACACACACTAGCCTGATACCCGTGCTTCGCTACAGTAGTTAAGTTCTGTGAATCTAGTTATACTGATGATGTGAAGTCTGAAATGTGACATTTGTTGTAGGAATTCTAGTGGAGAATATTGCAGTGTATCGAAGGACCTCTCTCTAGACCACATTGGTGGTTCTGCCATCAGGTGCTAGGATCACCAGGCTGCTTGATGAGCTCACTCTGGAGCAGGCCACATAGAACTGTCCATTTAAGAAGCAGTCATTTGTTAAGTCAACTCCTGCCACCTTCCACGAAAGTGATGGCCTCTCTACTTGTGTTCCTGGATTGTTTTGCTCATATGGAGACTGCGTTGTTCTGAGCACCTCAGGGTGATCTTGCTGGTACTTGGCCTGCACAGTTCAGTGCACTGCAGGAGTACTATGTGCAAATGTCTTTGCTGCATTCCTAAATTGCCTCCTCCTGGCAGCTGACTGTCCAGTGTAGGAGAGGGAGGGGGGAGGAGTATTAGAATCCACTGTGGAGGCAGGGCTGGCAGGATCACTAAAGTGTTACTGCTGGGGCAGGCTCCCTCGTGGCTTTAAGCCCCCTGTGACCTCAGCTGCACCTAACAGACAACCACCTGTTAGGTGTAGGAAGTGGGGGGGGGAGTGTGTTGGAAACCATCAGAGAGGCTGGGGCAGCAGCATCACTAAGGTGATCCTGCTGGGGTGGTGTCCCTGATGGATTAAAGTACCCTGGCTATGCTGCTACACCTGGCTATGCTGCTACACCTGGTATTGGGGGGGATTGTATTTAAAGGCATTGGATAGGCTGGGCCAGCAGCAGGGCTAAGGTGATCCTGCTGAGCAAACCTCTCCGGCGGCTGTAAGCATCCCACCTCCTTTCCTATACCTGACAGGCAGCTGCTTGTAGGAGGGGGAGCAGAGAGGAGTATTAGAAGCCACTGTTGATTTTGATCCCCTGACCGTAGTGCCCTTGGGGGAACATGTGGGGAAAGGCGGTCCCTTAGGTAGGCTGGTCCCTGGCCATATAGGGCTTTAAAGGTAAGAACCAGCACTTTCAAGTGAATCCGGTACGCTATCGGCAACCAGTGCAGTGCTTTCAGCACAGGCCGGATGTGATCTCGTTTAGGAAGACCCATCAACAGCCTGACTGCAGCATTCTGCACTAGTTGCAGCTTCCGAATTTGCAACAAAGGCAGCCCCATGTAGAGAGCGTTACAGTAGTCTAGCCTCGAGTGACCGTTGCATGGATCACTGTGGCTAGGTCCTCACGGTCGAGGAATGTTGGCCATTCCTGATTTCCTCAACTGTCATTAGCTGTCTGCAGACTCCTGTAACTGTTGGCTTTTTTTTACCTCAGAACACTGAGCTCTGCAGCTGACCAATCAGAGAGTGGGGGGGGTGCAGGGAGGCAGTAGCCTGGCAGCAGCATAGGAATCAATGGGGGAAGCACATTTTCCCCCTTTTGACCTCCTTAGGGTCAAACAAACTTTGGGGTCTGTTAGGGGTCTCTTTACCACTGCTGCTGAAAGGTAAATTCTGGGAGGGGGAGCAGCTTGGAATGCAGCCAAGTGTTTTTTAAATTTTAGATCATATCTCAATAAACTTTTCAGATTATAGACAGCTGTTTATAAAATTCTGTATATGGAAGTGAAAAAAATCAATAGTACATAACATAATTTTACTACACACAGTTATAATTTAAAGTGGTCTTCTTTAGTCTACTAACTATATATGTGTCATGCTCAGTTCCAAAAAAGGGAAAACCACAAAGCTTACTATATGCCAGCTACAGAAGATGAAAAGCTAGAAAGACTTTTCTTTCTGGGCTGGATAGATCCCTTATAGTCCATCTCTCAGCCAGTAAGAGCTATCTAATATATTCTTAGAATGTCATCTAATATAGAAGTTACTATTTATTGTTTTATTAAAAATAGCCACATGGAGATCTGATATATTGACAAATTGTGTAGTCAGAATATGTGCTATTATTCTTTTCATAAAACTTCTGCAACTTTTGGGTATATCTGCTTTCTATCAAGAACATGGCATAAAAGAGAAAGTTTGTCCCAATGAGTTTGGACTTCCAAAGCATTTCCTTCCACAAAGCTTCCCAGCTTTGCGAAGATTTATCAATACTGAAAGAAATGAGGCATGAGAATCTCCTGTGGCTTCAGAAACTATTGAAGAAAAGCTGGCAAATGTTTTAGCTGTAGGATTTTAAGAGATTATCCCAATAGGGTTTAAATTTAGCTCAGGCACATGGGTGCTATGTGTCAGATCCCATAAGGTGTCTCATAAGATGGTTTAATGCTCGTGCAGTAGAACCAAAAGAGTGGGAAAAGAGCTACAAGAAATCAGAGAAGAAAAAATTTGGTTCCTGGATGCCGGCCATTGTGGCCATGTGACCCAGGGGTCGCCTTTGCCTCCCAGAGGGAGGAACAGGCAATGTGATGCGGCAATTGCAGCATCATGGGGCTGGACGGGGGCCAGGGCAGGAGCTTTTAGCCAACCTCTGATCCCTCCCTCATTCAGTTGTGCCTGTTCGCTTGGCTGAAAGGAGCTCTGGCGAGCTCCTCACAAGTGGGCATTGTCTTTTGGGGATCAACGGAGGAGCCGGCAGTGAGCAGCAGGCCTTAGCGGAGGCAGTGCCCAGTGGCTCCTGCGGTGGAGGTGACCCAGCAGATGCAGCGAGGAAGGACTTCATTGTGTGTGACCATGTGTGATCAATCCTGGCTCCAGGGCCTAAGGCAGTAACGGGGTCTTGGGCGGGCGGGCAGCAGGCTTTGGCTTCATGGTCTGGGGAGTGACTCACGCCTCTCTGCCTGCTCACAGATGCTTTGGGGGTGGTGACCTTCTTTCGATGCAGGCCGGGCCTTGAAGCAGAGTTTGGGACCTCTGGGTTGGCTGCTGCGCTGTGTGGTCCAGCAGTGTGTGGGGCACATGGGTGCTCCATTGCCCCTCCCTCCTTTTGGCGGGCTAATCTCCAAGGCCCCAATCTAGAGCGGGGTGGTGTGTGCAGTTGCGGCTCCCCTCTTGCTGGCAGAGGCAGCAGGCTATCTTGGCACGTTTGTTGGTGGTTGAGCAGGCGTCTGGCGTGGTGGCCTCCGGCACTCCACCAGTGCCTACCCAGATGGGCAGAACGGAAACTTGTTCCCTTTCCAATAAGCGTTTTCAGGCAGAAGTTCTAACATGTTAGTCTTTGGTTGAGGGCAGGGTGTCAACAGGTACAAGGACCGGTGGTGGAAGAGCAGGTCAGCTGGACGACGTGGCATCGGGCCATTCTGGTGCTGGGCCTTCCCAGGGAGGAGCTGATCCCACACTAGTGACAATGTCAATGAAGGATGCAGCTGGTAAGTTGGATGCCTGTCTCTGATCAGGGGCTTCTTGGCCCTGGGGGCCGTGTGGGGCTCCAGTCACCCCATCTTCAGGCACAGCTAGCTCACCTTGCACACATGGCGGTGGGCAGCTCTGGGCCTCGCCGCCTGGGCAGCAGGTTAGGCACCGGCCTCAGTGTTGGTCCACCCAGCCCCCCAGTTGTTCATGTTAGTGTTGGGGCCTCCAGCACCCCTGTGGGGAAGAATACACGGCCACCCCCATGGTGTTGCTGCCGCATGGGGATGTGGCTTTGCCCTTGGGTGACCACTTGTTGCCGGCCACTAGGGACAAAATATGTAGAGGGGATTATGTAGATGTCTTTTCCCTCCTTTTCCGGGAGTTGTAGAAGAAGGACAAGGATGACCTGGAGGACAGGGATAAAGAGAAGTTCCGTAGGATGAAGCTCGATAGAACCTGGGGCAACTGGTTGGCTGGCTTCATGGTTTATGCAGGCGCCCTGGCAAAGGCGCACCCTTGGTGGGCAGTGTCCCTGTTCCAATATTTTGACATCATCTACAAGGCCTATACGGGCTTCATTGGCCCAGCATGGCTGCAGTACGATGAAGAATTCCGGATGCACACAGCCATGAATGCTTCCATGCGCTGGGACCAGGTACACTCTCACCTGTGGCTTCAGCACAGGTCCCCAGGTCGCCCCAATGTGGGTGATCACTCTCATAGTAGTCACCTTGTGCAGTGCCAATCCCCAGTTTACAGTCCCCATAGTTCTGCGGGGCAGCCGGTTCAACCCCACCAGATCTGTTGGGAGTTTGGGGCCCAGGGGATTTGCAATAGGAAAGCATGCCAATACTGGCATGAGTGCCTCCTGTGTGGGAGTTGGATTCGACTGGCTTTCGAGCAAGGGAACCTTTACTTTTTTAAAAATATAATCCTGGGCCGATAGGTCCAGCCATGTGCTTGAAGCGAGGGAAGTTTGACTGATGGGCGACTGGGCACTCCTTATCTTGCTGCATTCTAAGATGGATCAGCGCAGGAAGGGAAACTCAGTTTTGTTGGGGCTCTGCGATGAAAAGGAGTTGTGCCCAGTCTCCGCTTTGGCTGCTTACTTCTCTGTGAAATTCACAGGGCACTTGAGGGGGGCCTGGGCAAGTACTTGCATCATCCTGGGATACATGCTGGTTCTGTGGACCTGTACCAGAGTGATGATGTCCATCTTTCAAAGGTTGGCCTGGAGTTGTTTTTGGAGGATATATGGCAAGGTCTATGTGGGGTTTTGGCTGGTAGTGGGCGCATGGCCTAAGCAGAGGCTTGGCCTTTGTAGTGGCAGGATGTCAGTCAAACAGGTTGCAGCACGGTGATCACCGGTTTATAATTCCCTTGGGGATTAGGGGTCTCACCAGTACAGTCGTTGGGTCCTGCAGCTTGGGACGGGGAAAGCAGACTGCCTAGGGGATTGCCGGGCATTCTCTTCCCTTTGAGCTTTGAGGCTTGGGGGTTTTGGGATGTCCCCGGCAACTACCCACTTGCCATGCTGACCAGAGGGAGCCATACTCCTTTGGCTCCTGCCCAGGGCTGGGTGGCTCGCCCTATTCCAACATGGCGGGGGGGGGTTCTATGACTGCTGGCCTTGCCATACCGCAACCTGCCCTTCCCTTGCTATTCCTTGGGGCTTAGCTTTTTTCCATAACAATAGGTTGTCTTTGTAACTTGTTTGTCATATTCTCAAAACATGCTGAGAAGTACCTCACAAGGGTTTTCCAATATGTATGCTTCTTTTTCCTTGAAAGCGGTATTACACAATTTATAGATGAATTGTGAATGGCACAGAGATAATGAAACACAAGCCTCCAAAAAGTCTGCAGTACCAAACACTCACAGGAAAGACAGTGTACAGTCTTTGTAACTTGTTTGTCATATTCTCAAAACATGCTGAGAAGTACCTCACAAGGGTTTTCCAATATGTATGCTTCTTTTTCCTTGAAAGCGGTATTACACAATTTATAGATGAATTGTGAATGGCACAGAGATAATGAAACACAAGCCTCCAAAAAGTCTGCAGTACCAAACACTCACAGGAAAGGAAGAGGTAGGTGGGGCTGAGAGAGCTCTGACAAAAACTGCTCTTTTTCAAGAACAGCTCTTATCAGAACTACGGCTTGTCCAAGGTCATCCAGCCAGGTGCAAGTGGAGGAGTGGGGAATTAAACCTGGTTCTCCCAGATTAAAATCCACACACTTAACCACTACACCAAACTACAGTACACACTACACACACACACACACACACACACACACATACATACATACATTTACGGATCTATAATCTTCTGTGACTGCTTATTCATCACTATTCAATAGTCATAAATACTTATCTAAATTTTGAAAGAGAAATAATGGCACATTAGCCTAAAAGCTTGTATTGTATATATTTAAAAGTAGTGGGAAAGCTAACGAATATGTTTCATTTCCCCAGAGGAAATTGGTTGCAAATAGAATTTAAAATCTTGTTCAAAGGAATTTGTTCATGCAAAAATACCGCTGTTATGTGCTGTTTAATTAATCACCTACATAAAGTTCAGGACCATCTGCTCAGGATAGGAAAATATGGAATGAGATTGTAGAAGACAATTATTTTGATAGTGTCTAACATAAATGGAGTGATCATTTGTAATAACAGGAAATTAGTTTAGTGCTTTTTCTAATATATGTGTGATAGGTATTTACTGGGAAAGATCAACTGTGCAAAAGAGGTTGTGCCTATTTTATGTAATCCATAGAAAGAAAAAAGCAAGCCAGCTTTGACAATGACAAGGAACTCAGACCTCTGAAGTTGCAAGTGGGTCTGAGGGCGAAAACTGTAAACTTGCTTGTTCTTTGCACAAATAGAGCACAATAAATAAAATGTCACTAAAGAAGCAGTATTCATCTAACTAGGTCTCATATGGTGCAGTTCTAATGAAGAATAGCTTTGTTGAAAATAAATTTTTTCTATCCATATCTAAGACATGAAAACAACAAAAGAGACTAAAATGGCCTGATATTTATAAGCCTCTGCTCTGAGGAAGCAGCTTTCATGGCCTACACCCCAAGGCACAGTTCAAAATTAGACTGTCTTCTTTGGACTGGCACTGGGTACTCTCAGCCCCAGGTCAAGATCAGCAATCATCTAAGTTTAAATATAAAGTACTGTGAACACACACAGCTTGTGAACACCTAATACATGTACTATGGCCTGTCAGGTGCTTGATAAACTGGTCTTCCAGCCTTTTATAACCAAGCAACTGAGTTGGCCATCATAGATCTTGACCGGCAGTGTACAGCTTGGCAAGATACAAATTGTATGTTCTTGATTATATTACTAAAGTTACATCAAAGCAGATACTGCTGAGTGTTATTAGAACAGAACAGAGAACAGAAACCTTTATTGGCATAACATAAGTAAACCAGGCAAGGAAAGGTTTAAGGGGTAGTACAAGAACAACATCAACCAATATTCCCAATATTCCAAAATACAAGACAATCCTAACATGATTTACAAGAATTACAGAGTATTACTCTTGACTTCCATACGTAGGTCAAAAATTCAGCGACAGATAGTGTTATTGCTGGGCTCTTGTCTGCTAAAAAAAAAAATTAAATCCCTGTCCAGAAAATCTCTCTGCGAAGGGAGAAAAGGGTGAATCAAGTTATTGCGCATAACAGAGTATTTGGGACAGTGGAGAAGGATATGGGTAATAGAGTCAGGTTCCCCAAGATTACAGTTACAAAGCTTATCCCTGTACGGAACACCCCTGTATCTACCTGAGACCACTACTGAGGGGAAACGGTTGAACCTTGCAAGGATATGGGTAATAGAGTCAGGTTCCCCAAGATTACAGTTACAAAGCTTATCCCTGTACGGAACACCCCTGTATCTACCTGAGACCACTTCTGAGGGGAAAAGGTTGAACCTTGCAAGCATAAAAACCCTCCTAAAAACTGGGGTTATCAGATTAGCGATATACGGTAGCATGGAGGTATGCAAGGGAAGGAGGGGTAATGAATAGGGAGAACAAACTCCAAAACTACCGGCATTAATGGTCTGCGCCTCTATATCCCAAATTCTCCTCCTAACCACCTGTAAGACTGCTGCCTCACCACAGTTATAGAGGGGTTCCAAGTTGATACCTAGTGTACCCACCTTTTTCACTATAGCCTGTGACCAC
Organism: Gekko japonicus; assembly: GCF_001447785.1. NCBI lineage: Eukaryota > Metazoa > Chordata > Lepidosauria > Squamata > Gekkonidae > Gekko > Gekko japonicus. The sequence goes on from NW_015159766.1 coordinate 50,968, forward strand.
TCTGATGTATAGGAGTCAGCTAGAAGTTGGACCATTAGGCTAGCAGGGGGAGATCGAAAATGAAGCTGAAACCAATGTTTGATCGTAATGATCCAAGCTCGAGATTCCACCAAGTGGAGACCCAGCTCCTTATAAAGAGCAAAGAGCGACACTGAGTTGGAAATACCAAGAATCCTGCACAGAAAAGTGGAATAAATGCTCTCGACTCTCCTAGTAAAGGACTGGATCCAAATAGGAACCCCGTATAACAGACGAGATATGACAGTTGCTTGGAAAATCTTAAGTGCAGTCGGAACAAATTGATTGCCCTTTTGGAAGAAAAACCGGATCAGGGCTGCAGTCTTATTCTTAGCCATAGTCAGAGAATGTTCTTTATGCGAGCACCAGCTTAGATTGTAACAAAATAGCACTCCTAAATACTGGAAGGATTTTACCTGTTGTATTTCTCTTCCCGCTATTGACCAATGATTGCATTTCCATGATTTAGAGAAAACCAATATTTTTGTCTTGTCAAAATTAATGGAGAGGCAGTTCCGGGAACAGTAAGCATTAAACTCGGATAAAAAGTGTGTAAGACTAATCCTTGTAAAGGAGAGGATAACCGCATTGTCCGCATAAACCAAAACCAGGACTGCAGTCATGTTTAATTTAGGCGGGTGACCATTAACCCTATCCAGAGAGGATGATAAATCAGAAATAAAAAGGTTAAAAAGTGAAGAGGCAAGGACGCATCCTTGTTTAACCCCTTTGGAGATACTTATTTCCTTAGTAAGGGAGCCTTTCCCGTCAAATCTCACTTGACAGAAATTGGATGTATGTAGCTTCTGGATCAAAAATAGAAGACGCTTGTCAATCCCCAATTTAAGAAGTTTATCCCACAATAAAGATCTATTGACAGAGTCAAAAGCTTTACGGAGGTCCACAAAAGCTGCGTAAAGCTTACCACGCAGATGACGAGAATACTTTTCGGCTAGAAAGGCTAGAGTGGTACAATGGTCAAGAGTGGACTGATTCGCTGTGAAGCCCGTTTGGTCTCGTCCAGGGAGATTCTGCTCTGTCATCCATTTAGATAATTTGACAAGCAGGTGTTTAGCATATAACTTCCCCAAAACAGAGAGCAAGCTAATTGGTCTATAATTGTCAATGCTGTTGTAATCCCCCTTCTTAAAAATCGAGATGACAACAGCACTCAGCCAGGAGTTTGGAAGAATACCAAACTGATCAATCAAAGTGAACAAATGGGCTAGGGAACATGACCACCAATCAACGCTGCCTTTCAATATCTCCGCAGGGAGCCCATCTAGACCTGGGGCCTTATTAGATTTAAGAGAGCCAATTAGTTCCGCAATTTCCTCTTGCGAAACTGGAGGCCAGTTCGGAATGTCAGAAGGTATCGATCCAAGATTGTTCATATCCAACTCAGAGGACTCATTGAACAATTCATTGTAATAGGAAATCCATCTGACCGAGGGAATAGTACAAGCAGGGACAGCTCCAGTTGGAGAATTAAATTTACCAGCCAGAAGCCAAAAGGCTCGAGTATCATTAGCTCGAGCTGCTTCAAAGAATCTAGCCCATTTTTCCAAATAGAAAACATGGGGTTTTTTTGTGCTAGCAGTTGGCCACATTCTTTTTTTAACTTAAAGAACTGATTAGGGGAATAGGCAAGGGGTCCCGAGTGTTATTATTGGATCAACCATAGAACACTGTTAAATCATCACTGGTGGAAGCATTTATTGACTCACTGCTCATATTTAACTTACCGTCCACCCATACCTTGAATAAAACTTTGTTGGTCTTAAAGGTGCCACTGGACTCAAACGTTGTTCCACTGCTTCAGACCAACATGGCTACCCACCTGAATCTGTCTAGATGCCTAAGTGCTGTTAACTACATACCTATATCTGAATCAGTCCTAACCACAGTAATCCAGAACATCACAATGCCCTTCTGAGATTCAGGTTTCCTTCACTGCTTCTAGAGATGATCCACAGACTCTTAAGAACAGCTGAACAGATGGCAAGCATTGTAAGCTTTGATGGTGCTGATCACTGGTTGGGGGAAGGAGAGTCTGGAATCAGCCTACTCTAACCTTAGACAGCTAATCAGTACTTTCCAAGCTAATCATGCCTTCCATCTGTTAGGAGATATACACTCAGGCCATCTAGTATGGCTTACTACATGTGAGGTCTTTGGTAATGGATGCAGATATTTTTCAATGCACAGCACGTTTTGCCATGAATAAAGTCTGGTCTCAAAATATTTATTTATTTATTTCTTCACTGTCTTCACTGGGTCAGGGCAAATGTGTACAAGTTAAATCCTTATTGATTTCATTAGATGGGTTGAGCCCAATTAGTTATTTTTGTATTAGGGAACTTGATTTTCAACTTCTTTTTGCAAGTTTAATCTACAAGTTGAATTCTTTGAGATTAAAAACTATCTGATTATACTTTCCACATTCAAAATATAGGTTAGACCCTTTGTGGATGCAGTTGCTGCTGTTTTGTAAATGTGCTTCCTGTCTTGCTTTTTACTGTATAGATTATATGCCAAGTCAAGAATGACACTCCTGGAAACCCTTTTTAACCACAGTCCTTTTGTTTCCACTCTTTGCCTAGATTAGAAAAGATTGCCGGGGAGCAAGAAGTATAAAAACTTCTCAGTAAATTGTATTGCTTCCACAAGCAGAACTCAAGAAAGTTTGTAAAATATAATACCCAGAACAATTAATTCTACGTAGTTCTGTTCAGTGTTCAAAGAATTCATGGTTTATTAGATTTTATAATATTGTCATGCCCTACATGGTTGCAGCAGGCAGGACTGCAAACCCACTGTTGAATAAGAAGATGAAAGAAGGTGTTTAATAGGGCTAGGGGAACTGATTCCAGCCCTGCTCCCCTCTTTAATAAATGCCTGGAAGAATTTAGATTTTTCTCTTTGGCTTTCTCTCAGATGTCCTCTGTTACTGCATGTGGTCTGGAACACATGTACTTGAGGCTCATGTCTGTATGAGCATGGGTTTATTCCTCCAAAAGAATCCACTTCACAAACTTAGTCTCAGAAATGCAGTGCAGAGGAATGACCTTTCTTCTGTGAGTGCTAACTCTTACAGATTTAGCATTGGCTGAAGTAAATATCCTGGGTAGCAATACTTTCTTGCAGTTCCCTAGAGGCCCAATAACCTTCAAACACCAATTAGATCTATCATCCACACAGCAACAGTAATGATCTTTGACAAGGTGCTAGTGCAAGCTGGAAAGGTTTAAGGGAATTTATCAAGAACCCAAACAGGATAAAATGGGAAATACCATTTCTTAACTAGGAATCATACAAGGCATCAAGGTGGGGGAATAAGCAGAAGAAAGTGATTCACAGACCCAACAGAACGAAGCAAATTATCTTCTTAAGGGGACAGAAGGTGCAGAATAGAGAGACTTGGCTATTAATCCTGAGATTCAACAGATTGCATCACAAATGCACATTTAACACCCTCAATGATTTGGGGCTGATGTACCTGGAAGACAGTGCAAACCATATATAGGGATGGGCACATACCAGTAAAATATGGTTCAGTTTGTGGTGCACCCAGTTCATGAACCACAGATCATTACAAACTTTTTGAAGCTAAATGGTTTGGTTTGTGAGGTTCATGATGTGGTAGAATGCCCCCCAGTGTGCTAGAGACACCAAACTTGCAGTGGATCTCCTGCTGACTCTCCTCTACCAGCCATCCACGTTTGACGATGATTGGATTTTGGGGTCTGAATTACACACACACACACCCAAAGAAGGTGCCCCCAGGAAAGTGCTTTCTGGGGAAATAACAGGTGCAGGTTCAGGAGGTTCAGGAGTGTAAAGAATGGACCCTGTGCAAGCTAGAGACTCCAGACTTGCAGTGGACTTGGCATATGCATGAACTGGCTCATGAACTAATCATGAATTTTGTCTTGTTCCTGGTCCATGAAAGCAATGTATGTGGAGGCTCTACTGTCACAAATTTTCACAAAGTATTAACATGGTTCATGGTGGATCGTGAGTTGAGACAGACTGGCACTGATCAATTAAACTGTTTACAAAACTCAAAGGCAACAGTGGGGGTGGAATTCTCCAGCCTTTGAAACATCAACAGGAGCCTTCCAAAGTTTAAGAGGCACTGCTGGCTGCCAATAACAAAGTTTCTGTTGTGGTCTATGGGCTCAGAAGGCTATATATTGAGTGAGCTCTCCTCCCTCCCCCTCCTTTGTTGGCTGGTGAAGCAAAAGAGAGAAATGGAGCTAGCAGAGCTGATTCATTGTTTTGCTTTCTGTTTGGTTGATATGCTGTCTGCTGCTGGGGTTTAGGATTCGGATGCAGTGGTAGACTCTAGGCTCTGACTTTCAGCAACAGGGCTTAGCTACTGTGTCTTTTCTCCTCCCCCCACCTCTCCTGCTAGGGCTCTACTCTGCTCTCTGCTGTGGGGGTTTTGGAGTTTTCTGGAACTTGAGATCTGGTTCTGTTCTTCCTACACTCATACCAAGTACAGGGACTTAGCTATTGGATGCCTTTCTATTCCTCTCCTTCTCGTCTCCCACTAGTAATCTCGTCTGCTGTCTGCCATCGTAGTTTGGGAGGTTTCTTGATTCAGGGATCAGATTGGCATCTTGTTCCTGTGCTCATGCCAAGCACAGGGGCTTAGCTGTTGGGTTCTGTTGTGTTGTGGGTAGCCGCATGAATAGACGACAGGCAATGACGTAGTGCATAGCACGCTTTATTAGGTACACAACAAGAACAGGGAACAAACGGCCGGCAGGCCAACTATATACACAACCAGGGGCACACCCCCTGGGTCCTATTGACGGGTTTGAATCTCCTGCCACGGTCCCATTGGTTCCCCCAGTGGAGGGACTAGGATCCTAGTCCCCATTGTTATTACTGCTTCAAGCTTGGGGTGTTCGCTGCCCCCCCAGTGGTGGTCAGCATACACAACAGGTTCCTTTATATTCTCTCCTCCCCCCGCTACTGATAGCATCAGCTGTCTGCTGTTGGGGTTTGGGAGGCTTCTCAATTCAGGGATGCACTCGGCATTTTGTTCTTGCACTCATGCAGAGCACAGGGGCTTAGCTATTGGGTGCCTTTATATTCCTTCCCCCTTCTGCTAGTGATCTCATGTGCTGGCTGTCATTGGGGTTTAGGAGATTCTTCAATGCAGCAATCAGATTGGCATCTTGTTCCTGCACTCATTCTGAGCACAGGGGCTAGCAATTGGCTGCCTTTATATTCCTCCCCCTGCTAGTGATCTCATCTGCTGACTTCCATTAGAGTTTTGGAGGTTTCTTAAATCAAGGATCAGATTGGCATCATGTTCCTGTGCTCACACCAAGAAGTAGGACTTAACTATTGGGTGCTTTTATATTCCTCCCCCCTTCTCCTAGTGATCTCATGTGCTGTCTGCCATCAGGTTTGAGAGGCATAAGAGCTCAGTGAACATCATAATGGTAGACGTGGGTGGAAGGGGTGCTCGACTAAGAAGCCCCCATACAGAGAACAAGAAGCCCCTGTCCCTGGACATGAAACCCAGCCCTTCCTGGAGTTGTACCCCAGCATGGCATAACCAGGGGTCTCAGAGCCTTCTTCCCCTGTTCTGTATGTGGGGCTTTCACAAGAGGAAACAGAGGCATTAACAACACCCAGGCACCAGCAGTTGCTAGAGGAATCTTCTAACAGTGGTGGTTCAGAGATTGTGAGGAAGTGGACTTCCAGTTTTGGTGCATTGATGGCGAGCATGCTCCTCCGAAGCTCCGGAGAGAGTGGCCCATGACCCAGCAGCAGGGGGGGTCTGGCTGGTTCTGGACTCCCCCTGGAGCCCTTGTAGAGAGCTCTCAGCCTGGGGCACTGGGAGGTGCCTCTCCCAAGGCCGAGGCCAAAGGATTGGGGTTCCCCCCTGCCCTTATAGGTTCCTGCCACCGTGGAACCATTTTGGGCATGAGACAAGCATACCAGAACAGTGAGCAACTGACCCAGCGAAAACAAAAAGACTTTCTCTTACCTAATGAAGCGGAGCATGAGTAAGATGCCAGCCTGGGTGCCCCCAAGAAAAAGTGGAGGGGGGGGAAGCTACCCATCCCTTCAAAACAGCAAAGATTTAAAAGCATTAGAGGGGGCAGAAAGTGGCGATGCTTGAGCGGATGGCTGAATTTAATCAGTACAATTCCAGACTGTTAAGGCGTTAAAACAAATAAACTTCTAAAGACTTAAGTGAACTTTTACAAAACATAAACAATGTCCTATCGGGCTGAAAAGATGGCGGTGAAAGCAAAGCTTCAACAAGGAACTGCCAGCTCAACACATCCGGTTTCTAAACCGGAAGTGAACTATAACTTTGCAGGCATGCTGGATACTGCATTGCGACCTCTAGTGGCTCAGATGACTAACATCAGCGAGACCTTGGAGTCTTTACAAAAACAGCTAAAAGAATTCAACAAAAGAACAGAGGCAGTTGAAAACAAGACTAAAGCAATTGACCAAAGACTGGAAGTTGCAGAAAAAAGAAAGATCTTCAGATAAAACTTTTGCAGATACAAATGGAAAAATCTTCATATGTGTTGAGATTTCAAGGAGTGCCAAAAGACAAATCCGAGAATCTGACAGGCATTAAGGTGGAAGTATTACAAAGTGAAATGGATATGATCTACTGGACATATTCAGAATTTATTAAGAAAAAAACCTGCCTGGTGAAATAGGCATCAGATTCTCTAAGAGATCTAGAAGATATGCAATATTGAAAGCAACATCTGGGACTACACTGAAAATCAAAGAAGACTTCAGAATATTAAAAGACATTCCATTTGAGATAAGGAAGAAGTGAAAACAATACAAGAATTTAACCACCTATCTATGGGAAAATACCACTACCCACCAATAGATACTACCTGAAGGCTTGATGTTCAACTACAAAGGCAAAAAAGAAAAGATTGACTCTAAAGTTCGTCATGAATTTTGGCTAGTTTGTGGCCGTGATGCAAAGTCCATGGAGGTTCTACTGTCACAAATTTTCATGAACTTTTAGCATGGTTTGTGGTGATTTGTGGCAGTTTGTGAGTGGAGACAGACTGGTGCCAATCAATTAAACTTCAAGGCAACAGTGGGGCAGAATTCTCCAGCCTTGGAAACACTAATAGGAGCCTTCCAAAGCTTGCCAGGCACTGCTGGCTGCCAATAACAGAGTTCCCACTGTAGTCTGTGGGCTCAGAAGACTATGTACTGAATGAGCTCTCCTCCCTCTCCCTCCTTTGTTGGCTAATGAAGCAAAAGAGAGGCAAGGAGTTAGCAGAGCTTATTCATTGTTTTGCTTTATGTTTGCTTGATCTGCTGTCTGTTCCTAGGGTTTGGGATTAGGGTGCAGTGGTGGACTTTGGACTCTGACTTTCAGCACAAGGGCTTAGCTATGGTGCCTTCCCTCCCCCCCTTCCTGCTAGTGATCTGCTCTGCTCTCTGCTGTGGGCATTTCAGAGTTTTGGGGAACCTGGAATCTGGTTCTGCTCTTCCTGCACTCACTTTGAGCACAGGGAATTAGCTACTATGTGCCTTTCTATTTTCCCCAGACACACACACACCCCTCTCCTGCTACTGATCTGCTAGACTATCTGCTGGGGGGGCTTGGGAGTTTTCTGGAATCAGGGATCTGGTTCTGCCCTTCCTGCACTCACACTGAGCACAGAGTCTCAGTGAACAACATGAGGGTGAAAGTGAGTGGAAGGGGTGCTCGTGGAGGGGAGAAGCCCTCCCCCCCACACAGAGAACCAGAGATCCTTGTCCCCAAGCATGAAACCTAGTCTCCCTGCCCCAGCGGGGCAGCTCCAGATGTCTCAGACCCTTCTAACCCTGCTCTGTCCTTTGGGTTTTCCCAAGAGGAAACAGAGGTGTTGGCAATGTCCAGACACCAGCAGTTGCTAGAACTCTTTGGAGAGGAATCTTCTGACAGCAGTGGTTCCCCTTCCAGAGCTTAGAGGGAACACTGGTTCCAACTCCCTCCTGCTCCTGCTGCTCCAAGTGTTGGAAATACATGTGTGTTGCGGGAGCTTCCGGTACGGCGTTTTGACGGGCAGGAGGGAGCTCGAGGTGCTCCGTCCCTGCCCGAACTGTTCCTGCTTTATTTGAGCCTCCCGAGGCTCGGGGGAGCTCGACCAGCGCCCCGGAGGTGGGGGCTGGGGCAAGGGGCATCTTTCTGGCCCCTCCCCGCAACTGGCAAGGGCAGGGGGGGTGTCCAAAACAGCCCCGACGCTGAAGCAGGCAACAGGGA
>NW_015159766.1:59643-68682 GCF_001447785.1 Gekko japonicus
TGATGTTGTTGGTGGGATTTAAAGCTATAGATAAGAAATGTGGTTAAGATATGAAAGCAATATATATGAATTTATTTAAGGGTAAAATGAATTATTACAAGCTAAAGAGGATAATATGACTATTTAATATTACCCAATATTTACAAATATGGTTTAATATGAGTATTTATCAACTATAAAATTGATTTGGTGTTAAAATGAAATGACTCAACCAATAGTAATTATAAATAGGTCTTGAAGAGATTGGAGTGAATTGATTTGATTTAAAGCTGGATGTTGTTGGGGGGATTTAAAGCGATAGATAAGAAATGAGGCTAAGATATGGAAGTAATATATATGAATCTATTTAAGGGTAAAATGAATTATTATAAGCTAAACATGATAATATGACTATTTAATACTATCCAATAACTACAAAAACGGTTTGGTTTTATAAGAATGAGTATTAATTGAATCATCCTATTTGATATTAAGAGATTATGTAAGCAAGGTTCTCTTCTTCTCTGGGATGCTGTCTCTGGTAGTGATGTAAGAAACTATGCTGGCTGAGAAAATCTTAAGTATAAATGGTAAAGTAAATGTGAATAGTGGACTGTTTCAAGGGAAAAAAAAGAGTGAGAAAAGAATAATAATACAATTATTAGATGCTGTATGCTTGAACAAGGAGGAAAATGTACTTGTTAAATGATTATGTGATTACTTAGAAGTATTTAGAAATGGTGTTAAATGGAGGAAAAATGACTATGCTGCTGTTTAAAAGCGATTATAAATAGTAATGGGTGATGTTGTGGGTGGTGGGTATCTGTATGTGTAAAAAATCCAATAAAAATATATATTAAAAAAAAAAAAGGAAATACATGTGTGTTGCAAGGTCTAATTCAGTTATTATAGGGTTAATCTGTTTACCTTGTGTACTATTGGGAGCTGCGGTGGCTCAAGTGGTTAAGATGCTGAACTGTAGGCTGTGGAAGGTCAGTAGTTCAGCAGTTCGAGACCCGGGTACCGCAAGACAGGGTGAGCTCCTGTCTCTAGTTCCAGCTCCTGCCAACCTAGCAGTTCGAAAGCAAGAAATTGCAAGTAGATAGATAGGTACCACTTAGGTGGGAAGGTAACAGCGTTCCATGCGCCTTGGTGTTTAGTCATGCCGGCCACATGACCACGGAAACGTCTTAGGACAGCGCTGGCTCTTCGGCTTTGAAACGGAGAAGAGCACCGGACTTGACTGGCTTTCAAGCAAGGGAACCTTTACCTTTACTATTGTTTAGACTGACCTGGAAGGGAAATCTGGCACAGAGCCAATGGGAAGAGAGACCAGGAAATCTAAGTCTGTTTACTCACAATCATTGGTTAATGTATTCAGCTTATTTCCTTCTAGTGATCAAGAAGAAAAAGAATCTCCATTACAGTTGTTGTGAGACCATGTGGTCGGTCTGTTCTGCAGCTGTAGAGATGTAGGAACAAAGCACAAAAACCACTGACTAGAGATAACCAATATATGAAATGTGTAATAATAATTCAATAATGCAAAAATATAATTATATAACAATATTGGCCATGGTGTAACCAAGATACAGAAGGAAGAATAATAATGGAAAGAAAAATAAAGTCCCAAGTATTTTACTGTGTCTCACTCCAGTAGTGTTGTAATATCAAAGTCCAATTTGACATGCAATTCATCATGGAGTGGACATTTCAGAAGTTCCATAAGCCATAAAAAGCCATGACGCGTAGTCCGAGTTGTTCTTATTCAAAAGCAATAGGCTGTAAGGGGACCCAATCTCAGTAGAAGGCACATACAAAGCTAGTATAATCAGTCAAGAAAGATTATGGGTCTTCTGGAACTTCTGAAATGTCCACTCCATGATGAATTGCATGTCAAATTGGACTTTGATATTACGTTACTGGAGTGAGACAGGACCTTGGCACCCAGTAACACCAAGCTGTATTTTGCCCCAACCAGGAAGGGCAGTAGATCTTATACCCCAAATGACATCATGACAGTTTACGCAGAAAGAAATCCTTAAATGGTGTTCAACAGGTATCATCAAAACATCATTTGAGCTGGCACTTCTCTATTGGGAAACCCCTATCAGGATCTCAAGTGTCAGTAATTGCATCTGCTTATCTGGTCCCGGAACAGTGGAAAACATCAAGGAACAGAGGGGCCTTCTTTTGGCATCAGTCTCACTGAATATGGCAGTCTTCATGGGTTAGCCATGTGTTAGTTAATGACATGTATTCATACAGTTCTTCAGAGTTCATTTCACTTTGTCTATACCCTTTGGTTAGACAAAACACACATTAAAAAATAAGCCAAAGAAAATTCAAAGAGTTAAAAAGACACAAGATAAAAGCCATTCAAACTAAGTGGTATACAGATGGGCTCTGCCAGGCCATTTCTCAGGAAACACCTGCAGGCATCTCTTGTTTATAGTAAATCAATGCAATTACACTTACGTCTAAGCATAATTATCAATTAATGAGTTCTGTGTATTAATAAGCTAAGTTATTGGTGCATTATCCTTAGTGTCTTAACTCCTTTTTTAATTAAAATGTTTTGTATGTGTCCCTAAGGCTATTAGAGAGATAGCCACAAAAAGTAATTAGTAAAATATCCATGGACTTTTTTTAACACAGAAGTTAAGAGCTGTTCTGTGAAAATGCCTTATTGTTTACTATTTTATAGTTCACATACTTCCAATTAAAAAGAGATTAGACCTAAATGGACATTCCAATTGTAGAAGTTTTATACTGCAATAAAGATAAAGGAAAATATAAAGGAAAAAAGTACTCTTAAAATACATTCTTAGTGTAAATTGTTATTTGTAAAGTCCAAAGCTTGCTCCTTCCTTCCTTCCTTCCTTCCTTCCTTCCTTCCTTCCTTCCTTCCTTCCTGCAAGATCATATGGTAAAGTAATCATCATTTGGCCATTAAGATACATAGGTAACCCACATATTTACTTTGGACTTAACAGTGGTATACTAAAAAGAGATATGCCCTTCTAAATTATTTGAAGTGAATGGGATTAGAAGGGTGTATGTTTAGAATAGCACTACTAGTCCCCCATAATTTAGTCCCTCTTATGATATTGGCTGATTTTAATCCCCTTCTTAATAATCCCCAGCATAGCATTTGCTTTTTTAAATTGCAGTTGCACACTGAGTTGACATTTTCAGTGAGTTATCCACCACAACTCCAAAATCTTTCTCCTGGTTACTTACTGCCATTCAGACGCTATCAGCATGTGTTTATAGTAAGTATTTTTGGGTCCAATGTATACAGAGGTATCAAACTCTTTTGTTATGAGGGCTGGATCTGACATAAATGTCCATAAAATGTAACACAAGGTACTAGATTTATAAACTTTATAAAGATGATTTCAGATACCAAATGGCAACAGCAGGCTTGATTGAATTATGTGTGATATGCACAGGCAGAAGAGTAGTGGGCATGGAGATAACAGCATTGGTAATGAAACAGGAAACCTAGTTTTCAATTTGGTCCAGGGGGATTCAGTCTAGTAGGATGCAAAGAACAAATGGAAACAAGTCTAAAGAAGTGAGCAATAACTCATGAAAGCTCATACCTTACCATAAATTTTGTTAGTCTTTAAGGTGCTACTGGACTCTTACTCTTTCTACTGCTATTAGAAGCCACAACATTTAAAGACCAGTGGGGGGACATTTTAACTTTCTAGGACATTCAGTTGCTTACCTAAGAGTAGTAGTTCTCCTACAAAGGAATTTCAAAAGGAGATTAGAGAGACTGCTGAATCACAACTGAAAATAAAGCTCAAGACAATGCATCCTCTTGGACTGAAATGAGACTTAGGTTTCTTCTCTCATTACCATTGCCTGCTATTGTCATTTGGCTTCTGAAATCACTTCACTCTCCAAGATATAAAGAGACATGGGCTCACATTCTAGCTGTATCTGAAGAAGTGAGCAGTGACTCATGAAATCTCATGCCCTGCCACAAATCGAGGTACTCATTAAGGTGCTGCTGTACTTTTGCTCCCTTCTACTAATAAAGAATGCAAGCAATGCTCCCTCTAAGCTGGGGAGTCTTGTGAGCAAAAATTTCTGCTTTGTGAGCTACTGGCATTAAAGTTGTGAGCAAGCCATTTGGCTGCTGCATAAATTAGTTGGCTCTAGAGCCATCCTTCCTGAGCCAAGACAAAAATGTGTGAGCTGGAGGCTAAAAAACTGTAAGCTAGCTCACACTTAGCTTAGAGGGAACACTGATTGCAAGCTGTGCTGTTGGTTTCCCCCCCCCCCCTTTTTTTATACTTGGAAAGGGGGTCCTCTCCAAGTGCCATGGGACTCTCTCTCTCTCTCTCTCTCTCTGAAGAAATGTGCAGGCATACAAAAGCTTATACTTGGAATAAAACATTGTTTGTCTTCTTAAAGGTGCCATGGGACTCTCTCTCTCACTTAAATGAGGGGGGCTGGAGGAGCCCTTAGCCAACTGAGAGAAAGAAAGCTTGCTTTCTTTTTCTCCCCAGAAGCAGGAAGCTGGAGAGGAGAGAGCTGGGCAAAAGCAAGCTGTGATGCAGGAAGTAGAAGGGAACCAGTTGCTTGTGGGCCAGATAGGAGCCCTGCAGGCCATATGTTTTACACCCCCTGTGTATTACTTTGCACTTGCCCACAGTGAACCTCATTTGCCGTGGTGATGCTTACTTGCCCAGCCTTGACAGATCCCTCTAGAGCGCCTCACAGCCCTCCCTGGTTCTCACCCCCTAAACAACTTAGTGTCATCTGCAAACTTAGCCACTTCACTGCTTACTCCCAACTTCCTCCCAATTTAAAATAATTAATGAATAAGTTAAAAAGCACCATACCTAGTACTGAGCCCAGCAGTACCCCACTGCTTACCACCTTCCACTGTGAAACCTGGCCATTTATACTCAGTCTCTGTTTCCTGTTAATTAACCAGTTTTTAATCCACAAGAGGATTTGTCCTTTTATCCCATGACTGCAGAGTTTACCTTTGATGAGGAACTTTATCAAAAGCTTCCTCAAAGTCTAGGTAAACAATATATACTGGGTCACCAATGTCCACATGTTTGTGGACTCCCTCAAAGAACTCTAAAAGATTAGTAAGACAAGATCTTCCCTTTTTTGCCTGACTGATCACTGACTTGCATTTTAATTGCCAAAGCCTGTGCTCCCTCTTATTTACTTCACTCGGACTAGCTTTCTACCACCAAAAGGAATCTTTCTTACCTTTTATTGATTCCATTACTTTGTTCATTAACCATGCAGATCTTTTAAATACCTATTTATACCTTTCCTAACCTGTGGTATACATTTTATCTGAGCTTCCAATATTCTATTTTAAATAGTCTCCAAACTTCCTGAAGAGATTTGACTCACCTCACCTTTCCTTTTAGTTTCTTCTTCACAAGCCCCTTCATTTGAGAGAAGTTGCCCTTCTAAAGTTAAAAGTGGTTGTGTTGGTTTTTTGGGACAACTCCCTATTTACATAAATGCTAAATTTAATAGCATTATTGTCACTGTTCCCAACCGGTGTTATCATATTTACATCTCTCACCAGGACTTGAGCATTAATTGGGACCAAGTCCAGGATCACCTCTCCACTGCTAGGTTCTGTGACCCTCTGCTCCATGGCACAGTCGTTGAGAGTGTCTAGAAACCCAATCTCTTTCTCCTGATATATTAATCCAATCAATGTGAGGGTAGTTAAATCACCTATTACAATGCAGTTATTTCATCTAGCTGCTTTCCTTAATTGTTTTGCTGTTTCTAAATTATCCTCTAGCCTTTGATCTTGTGGGTGATAAGAAACCCCCAGAGTTAAGCTTCCTTTGGGTCCACTATTTCCACCCATAATGTTTCTGTAAGTGAATCTATTTATCTTAGATTCTCAGTTTTACTGGACTGTATACCTGCTATGACATACTGAGCCACTCCACCTCTGATCCTTCCCTCCCTATCCTTCTGATATAGTTTATATCTAGGAATCACTATATCCCACTGATTATCTTCATCTGACCAAATTTCTGAAATGCCCACAATGTCTATGTTCTCCTCTGACACTAAGCATTCTAGCTCCCCCATTTTACCTTGGACACTTCTAGAATTTGCATATAAACTTCTATAATTCCCCAGACACATTAGGCCTGCAGCCTTTCTCCTGTTGCCTCTAGACTTTGCCGAGCAGTCAATATTTTTGTCACTCTCTCCATGGCCAGTCCTTATCCATTATCCTCTAGAACAGTAACAGCTACCCCTTCATCTCTTAGAGATGAGCCACCCTGAATCAGAGACATTTCATCTCTTGTGGGCTTCCCCCCAGGATTTAGTTTAAAAACCTACTCTGCCACATTATTTTTATTTTAAGTGCCAGCATCCTTGTTCCTTCTCAGGACAAGTGGGGACTGTCTCTTTTGTACAGGTCCTGCTTGTTCCATAAAGCATTCATGTGCCTAACAAACTTAAACACTTCCTCCGTAGATCTGTTTATGGAAAGTCTGCTTACCCTTTTAGGTTTGTGGAGAGACTAGTGCTCTGGCTTCCTCATCCTGCCATTGAACTTGTTCATCTGCTAAACTCACCTGTTTATTCCCTTGTTCCAGACACTTTGTCACTGGAGACATGGTGATTTGGGGAAGAGTGCAACACTGTACAGAGACATTACTGGTATTTGTGGTTGAGCAATGCAGCCCAGTACCTCCATTGGTCAGTTCTTGCAGTGGAGGGATGCAAGCAGTAGGTTTCATCAGGGATTTGTATTAGGACCAGTGCTTTTCAACTTGTTCATAAGTGATCTGAAGTTAGGGGTGAGTAGCAAGGTGGCCAAGTTTGCAAATGACACTAAATTATTTAGGATGGTTAAGACAAAATGGATTGTGAAGAGCTCCAAAATGATCTATCCAAACTGGGGGAAATGGTAAATAAAATTCAATGTGAGCAAGTATAAAGTGTAGACAATGCTTAAGGCAACGCAAAAGGACAGCCTTGGCCACTCACTCCAGGATGGTGTGAAGGAGCTCATGAGGGATGAGGGGGAAGAAGAGATTAATGGCTATAGGTAGAAAGCCACAGGAGAGACTTCCAGCCTTAGAACCCCAGAAGAACTGTGCCTGCCAGAACAGCAGGGTCAGAGCTGTTAATCTCCAATGCAACCAACAAAGAGTCAAGAAACAACCTGGCTGGAAGGCATGGAGGTGCAATGGAATGGGACTGGAAGGCTGCACAGACACCTTGTAGTGCCATTGATTTTGGTCCCATGTACCTGGTAAGTGGTGAGAGCAAAGGAGATCCCCAGAGGACAAAACTACTAGTAAATAGTCAGTCACCTGGTCTAAGGCTGCAGGCAACAATGGCAACTGTGTATGGTCTAGTCATTGCACCTAAAAAAAAAGGATATTGCCGAGTCTGAAATGGTACAAAAAAGAGCAATCAAAATGATCAGGGGGCTAGAGCAGCTGCCCTTTGACGATCAATCAAAACACTCAGGGCTGTTTAGCTTAGACTAAAAATGAGTAAGGGTAAACAAATCAGATGTCTATAAAATTATGCTTGTCATGGAGAGAATGGACAGGGAGAAGTTCTTCTCCCTCTCCCATAATACTAAAACTAAGAGTAATCCACTAAAGCTGATGGGTGGGAGACCCAGGACAGAAAAAAGAAAGTACTTCTTCAGACAGTTAAATTGCGGAACTCACTGCCACAGGATGTGGTGATGGCTACCAACTTGGAAGGCTCTAAAAGGTGAGTGGACATATTAATTGAGCATTGACTGTCAAAAAAAAAAATGGCTTTTAGTCATGATGGCTATTTACTCCTTCCAGTACCAGAGGGAGTATCCCTCTTCGGTCCCGGTCACACCAGCAGGAAAATCTGCGGGGGAAGTGCAGCTTTTTAGAGCCGCAACAAACTGAAGCACACTATCGTGATCTCACGTTCCCCTGCGGCTCTGTTCTCCATCCTCTGGAAGCCGATCACACCACACGAGGCAACAACGACGCACTGCGTTTATGTGCATGCGTGGGATGCAGATGGGCGCTGGATGTGACGACCTACCAGCACATCCCTGATTAGATGCCCGCCCACGCTGTGCGTTTTCCTGAAGATAATGCTTGTTTGCTGGTACCTTTTTAAACCGCGTTTTCAGCCAGAAGGGACGGGTTGGGGGTGGGTACACGACGCAGATGTTGGCATCTGATTGCACTGGTTTAATCCACCCTCAATCCATTCATTTCGCGGGGCAAATCCTCCCATGTGACCGGGGCCCATATATCTGTTGCTGGGGAGTGCAGTGCATGTGGTCTTCCTAGAGGTAGCATTTTGACCACTGTGTGAACAGAATGCTGGACTTGATGGGCTGTTGGTCTGATCCAGCACAGCTTTTCTTATGTTCTTATGTGTTTTTAAGAAGTCAAGTCTCATGATTACAATGGGACTTGCTCCCAAATAAGTGTTCATTTATTAGTATCTCAGTCTATTGAACATATTCAAATAGGCCCAAATCATGTTTTTCCCTTCCATGACCTTAATTTGAAGAAGAAGAAGAAAACCTTTATTTGGCATAACATAGATAAATCAAACAAAGGAAAAAGTTAAAGGGTGGATACAAGAAACAACATCAACCAATATTCCCAATATCTCAAAATACAAGGCAATCTTAACATGGTTTACAGGATTTACAGAATATTACTCTTGACTTCCATACATGGATCAGAAATTCTGCAACAGATAGCATTATTGCTGGGCTCTTGTCTGCTAGAAAGAAATTTAAATCCCTATCCAGAAAGTCTCTCTGCAAAGGGAGAAGAGGGCGAATCAAAATATTGCGCATAACGGAATATTTAGGACAACAAAAAAGAATATGGGTAATAGAATCAGGTTCCCCAAGATTACAGTTGCAAAGTCTATCCTTATACGGAACACCCCTGTATCTACCTGAGACCACTACTGAAGGGAAAGGGTTAAACCTTGCAAGCATAAAGACCCTCCTAAAAACTGGGATTGTCAAATTGGCGATATATGGTACCATGGATGTATGTGAGCGAA
>NW_015159766.1:68695-68920 GCF_001447785.1 Gekko japonicus
GGTAATGAGTAGGGACAGCAAACCCCAAGACTGCCGGCATTAATGATCTGCGCCTCTATATCCCAAATTCTCCTCCTGACCACCTGCAAGATTGCTACCTCACCACAGTTATAAAGGGGTTCCAGGTCAATACCTAGGGTACCCACCTTTTTCACTATGGCCTGTGACCACTCTGATGTATAAGGGTCAGTTAAAAGTTGGACCATTAGGCTAGCAGGGGGAGAT
>NW_015159766.1:68997-76836 GCF_001447785.1 Gekko japonicus
TGAAGTCTGTCACTACTTCCATGACTTCCCCTTCTATTTGCCAAGGAGTGATGGGGCCGGATGCCATGATCTTAGTTTTTTTGATGTTGAGCTTCAAGCCCACTTTTGCGCTCTCCTCTTTTACTCTGAGCAAGAGGCTCTTTAGATCCTTTTCACTTTCAGCCATTAGAGTGGTATCATCTGCATATCTGAGGTTGTTGATCTTTTCCCCAGCAATCTTAATTCCCGCTTGTGATTCATAGTTTCATAGCTGTTATCAAACTCCCACTTCTTATCAACCAACTTTCCAATCCAAAGTTATTTTGCTTATAGAGTTAATATAAACACTTAATATAATAACTGTATAGCATAAATCTGATAGTGCTGTATCATCAGTTAATACAAATAATATATTTGGTCTATCCCATTGCCTCTTAAATTATACAGATAAAACAGGACCTCAAAAGCTCAAAAAGTAAATAGCTGGCTAAACTATATCCTCAAATTGACTGTACATTCAGGTCACCCATTTACATAAACTGAAGAACAAAAATCTATGAAATCTCATTGAACTCAAACTTACACAATTTATCCAGGTCCAACTACCATGTCAACAGACAGAGCACCTCTTCTACTCTCCTATTGAGAAGACTCATACCTTTATCTCTCAAACAACCTAGGCACCAACACCGATAGGAAAAAAATTATATAATATATTGCCATTACTATATAATGCTATTTAATCCAACATTCTAGATTTTCCTTAAATCCTGTGTTCCATTCAGACTTAGGGTTCATTTATTTCAACCACTATTACCTATTTTTAAACAGCTAACTTCTTTTCAGCTAAAATCTGCCAGGTCATCTCCATCTACCTCCCTTACACAATCACATCCTATTAAAGCCTACATAGCTTAAACCATTTACTTGGCACCAATCTGTCAAACTCACAGTCACCCTATGTTCTAATTCTTTTTTGTTCTGATTTTCCTGTTTTTCTTTCAAATGTCTTTGGTCTTTGTATTCTTTTAGATTGACTACCCCGTTGTCTTTCCTATGTCACCTTATGTCCAAGTTCAGGTATTTATTGTAGCAGTCCTTTACCTCCCTTATAACTTCCGTCAATCTTTTCCTCCTCTTCCTCTTCTTTCTTTTCCTCCGGGAGAGGTTTGGCAGCCTTTCCCCCCGAACTCTTGGTTTCAAAATTTTCTCCTTCTCTAGAGAACAGCTCAGTATATCCAATTCCTGTAACTCAGTCTCTGTAGGTAAGTATTGAATAGCATGCAGGTCTCCTTGCTTAGCTTTCCGCTCATCTTGTCCTTGTATCTCTGTTGTTTGTTCTATGTTGTAATTTTCCTATCCATATACACATTGTGTGTTCCCCAGGACATTGTCCCAGACCAACTCAAGTGTCTTCCCTAATTCTTCTTTCAAAAGTTTTTGAAAGTGGTCTGACCTAAGTTTCAGCAGTATTGCGTCCTGTATCACATTGCAAACCGCAGCCAGTGCCATTTTCTTCCCAAACTTAACTCCCCTTTCTTCTCACAGTCTTAAGGTTTGAACAATACGTATCCCAAATCCTTCTAATAATCTTATAGTCCTTAACGAAGCTGTTAGCAATACATCCAGCCGAACTATTTTTGCCCCGTATCTTTTCTTCAAATTCCACTTTCCTCTCACTTTCCGTTGCCGCTTCAGTAATGGTTGAGGTTAGATCCAATGGGGGGGGTATATCCCACACACTTTCAGTTTCTCATCGAGGAGTGCACCCGTGAAGACAAACAGACAAACAGACAAAATTTCTTCATGTTAAGGCATCACAAAGGAAAAAAATAAGAAGAAAAAAAGGTTTTAAAAATGGTTGGTCGCTGCTATGAACATGTTGCCATGTTCCTCCAACCTCGCCTTCTGCTTCGAGGCAACCAGCAACACCCCCTGTGATTCACTGTCAGCGGGGGGGCCCCAGCAAGCCCACTACAACTTCCTCTCCCTCCAGGAGTGGAAGCGGGACTCAGCCGCCATGGCGAAAGAGCCCCAAAAAGACGTGGGGAGGCGGTCGGGCTCGGAGCTTGTCCGAAACCCGACCGTATTGCAGCGCCACAAACCGGAAGTCCTCAATCTAGCCTATTTTTCCAAGTTAAAAATATGTGTTTTTTTTGTGCAAGCAACTGGCCATATTCTTTCCTAAGCTTAAAAAACTGATCGGGGGAGTAGGCAAAGGTTCCCTGCTGGATTTGTCAAAAAGATTGCCTGAGTTTACTTTTAAAAAGCAGGCATTCTTTGTCAAACCAGGTGTTTGAGAGATTAATTTGGCTGTTAGAGCCCACAGGTTTGGCAAAGGAAGAAATATTGTCGACTATAGAATTATAAGCCAAAAGTGCCTTCTCCCATGATTCCGCTTCAATTAAGCTGCACTTTAACTCCGACCCCTGGGGACCAGACATCCAAAGGGAGATCTGTTCCAGGGAGGAAGGGAGCAGCTTATTTTCTTATATTGGGACAGAGACCTTAATTTGAATCACCCTTCTGTCATCTTATTGTATCCTGCTGCTCTTTGGGAGAGATGTGAATCCAACAGCAGAACGATCATTCAGTGCCTGTATGGTGTATTGTTAAAATGTCATATCAGAGACTTGGGGTTATATTCTTGAATCAGCCATGAATGACCTTCAGCCAGTCACTCTCAGCCTAACCTATGCAAATGTGATGTTGTAAACTGCTTGGAGGAAGGGTGGGAATAATGTGTGGATGTATGCATGAATCACTGTCACATTCAGGGCTAAGCCTGGTGCGGCTGCTCTAACTGGAGTTTCTGAGATACACAAACACCATGACAACAAGTACAGAAATAAACAGGAGCAAGGTCTACAAACCAGTATGGAAGTCAGATAACCAAAGGTCCAGTCCAAAGGTCAGAGTAGGAGGGCTGAGGGTCCAGAGTTCCCAGTTCCAAGGTTTGGGAACAGATGCAGGGCACAGGAGTCTGCATCCCAGGCTTCAGGAGCAAGCACAGATTACCAGAGACAATATACAAGGCAGCAGGGTCAGGGTAGAGCTCTGTTTGCTAAACAGGTTAGAGCATAGATGGGCTGTTGAGCAAAGATGCTTCCACACTGAGCCTTGCTCAGCATGTTCCTTTTAACTGCACCTTTTGCTGACTCATCCCCCAAGGGCCAGATGTCACTCCTTACACTTGCATTCACCTTCCTACAGGTGCAGGTCTTTTACTGTTTGCCTATCAGCCTTTCAGTCCTGGTTGTCAGACTCCTGGATAAATCAGTTCCCAACAATATTCACTCTGGAGAATGATAGGTTTATTGAGACATTGATAGGATCCAGACTGGACACTGGTTGTGTTAGAACTGAGGTTAAACGGGCAAATGCAACAGATATACAAGATTCAAACAGGGGGCCTAAAGTCCCAGGACCAATCACCTCTTGTTATTCCACCCGCCAAAAGCAACAGCTAACTACCCCCCTCTACTATGCCATCCCTTTAGTATGTAAGATGAAGCCGAGTTGCGAAAGCAGAGTACCAAGGACATCTGGGTTCCCAGAGGTGATAAGGATGCAAGTTACTTCAAAGCAGCTTGGCAAAGCAAAAGCATTTCAGTTTCACACTCTCCCATACTTTCCCCTCGGTTGCCATGACAAACGAGCCATAAAATGCATAACGAGTTTGACACTGGTCCTACAAGTGCTCCACTCCAGGAACTAATGCTGACCATTGTGGGACAGTCAAGTGGACACTCCTTCATCTCTCCTGAGTCTCCAAGCATTCTCTTCTTCTATGCTCTACTGGCTCAGGATGCTGTAGGGAGCAGATCTTTTTATTGGACTTTTATACATGAATAAAGTTGATATTAAAAGGACTGCTTGAAATGCTGACCAGAGACTCTGGGATATAAGGGGTCAAGGAAAGGCTACTGGAGGCAGGAAAAACAGCTGAAGTATTAACCAGCTAAGACAAACATCGACTCAGGAAAGAGGCCCCTAGTTATCTGCATGTTAAGCTTGAAGAAGCAACTACACAATGGGTTTCTAGGACGTGCTCAGACATGATGTCTCCAAGATAGTAAGTTTGACCCTGAAGATCAACCCTCCCAGAAGATTTATCACACATAGCATCTGTTGCTTACGTGACATGCTGACCCTACAGATGACCTCCACGGACGCTGTCCCACGTGATCCCGGCTTCTATCTAGGCACCACCTTACTAGTTAATTAATATTATGAAAATTGACACGATAGCCAATCATGGATATGTTGGGAAGGGCTCTATGATAATGAGGTTAAGCTCGTTCCCCTCCCTTCACAAGAAGAGTTAAAAACAGAGAACACGAAACTGCCAGCCAGCCTTCTTCTCTTACTTTGCTTTCTTTCCTCTAATATACACTGGTCTATATCCTAGTCTGCAGCTAGGGTTAGTCTCTTGTGTCTCCAGCAGGTTTAGAGTCATGTGTTCTTTCTCTCTCTTTCACTCTTTTTCACTTTTTTTGCCATTGCCCATTGCTGGAAGCTTTAGGAGCTGAAGCTACATCTCAGGTAAATATTCCACAAGAAACCAACGATATTCCTGCTAGTGCTGTCACCATTCTACCTAATTTTCCTAGTTCTTGAATGTGTGAACAGTTTTATTATTATTATTCCCTGTTTGAATGATTAATGTTCAGTAAAGGATTGTTATTTTACTTCAACTTGTCGTCTCTTTATTGAAGTGTCACGGCATAGTGTCACCCTTTGTATACATTGACCTGTAACCCAGCTATTAATAAGGCCAATTATCTCTCATAAAGAGTGATTAGGCTAACAATGCCTCTGTGGCATCTTTCTTCTCCTGAAAGATTGAGAAGTCTGGCCATGACTGGGAAGTGTTCTCAGTTTCCGATGCTTCCTCCGTTGGGTCTACTACCAGATCTGACTGCTCAGGTGGGGATTCCATTGGTGTGGCGCCTGATTCTTCCGATTCCTCCTGCTCTGAGGAGGTAGCAACTGACTGGCCCATGAATATCACCATGTTTAACCTTTTAAAAAATGTGTCCAACCATCTGCAGACTTTACACTTTTCACTTCCCTCTCATTCTGCAGTCCTCGGAACCTCATTTTGTTCTTGAAGCTTTATGACTCTCAGAAACACCAGTGGGGCATACATAGAGATTTAAAGTGGGATAATTGGCAAAAATAGCCAACCTTTCTTCCAAGGACTTGCCACTAGGTTTTTGGAAATGCATGTGCAGATACATGCTTCTCATTAGAAGCTAGCATAGTAGCTACATCTTGGTACAGTGATCAAGGGTGGAATATATTTGGCCAGCCAGATGTGCTTCTCTCATACAAGGATTCATTGGAAGCCTACACATGTTGTGTGTGGGGGGGAATCTCAGTTTCAAGAAGCAACTCCATATATAAAATGTTAGATTTTAAAAAATGCTTAGCCCTAGCCTTCTGTCTGCGCTCTCTGTGATCCCAGTGTGCATTTCATTTCAGCCTCCTAATGTGCAGGGATGTTGTCATTTTGTTGGCTCTGGTGTGACATTATATTGCAAGGTTTAGCATTAGCTTGTTGTCAGTCTGTTAGCAGGATGTTTCCAAGGTACTGTTAGATCAGGGGAAGCACTAGGGAGACAGTAGCTGGTTGAGTTCTTCCTTTCACTGATATTTTATCAAATTTTAGAAGAAATCAGTGAAAATGTCATTCTTTTGTCATCCATCCATGTGTTATCACTGCTAAGCCAAAAATATAGTATAAACATGAATCCTGAAGCTGACAAGAATTAAAGATGATGGCCACTTCCCAGTGTTAATATCTTACCAGGAATGCAAGTTATATTTTCCTTGTATTTTGGTGTTGTTTCCAAGTGGGCTGGTATGAGTTTATATCCTAGCTAGCATTAAAAGAATATATATCTACGGGTGGGGGGGATGAAACTCGTGGTGGGGAATCCCATCTCCCACCCTTCACAAATCCAGCCCAACCACCCGCCTTGAAGCCGGTGGTGGCAGTGTCTGGGAGTTGCTCTGAGACCAAAGCAGCTCCCAGTGACTACCACAGTGGGGCCCAGAGTGGATCCCGGCATCTGCTGCTGGCACAGTAGGGCTCTGAACAGCTCCTGGCATCCACCACTACTGTGCCTAAGTCATGAATGGCTCCTGGCATCCATCGCCATGGCAAGGCCAAGAGCAGTTCCTGGTGTCCATGGCAGCAGGGCCCAGAGAAGCTCCCAAACAGCCCACCAGAACACCCAAACTCCACCACACAGGTAAGGAAAGAACATTCTCTGTGCTTACTTTTCAGGGGATTTAACCCCCCATGTATTTTTTTTAATTTCCAGACTTTTCTTCAAGCCTGTGGAGTGCCCTAAGCATTCAGAAAAATCTCTTTAGCCTCCCTGTGGTCCTGATTCATTGATTGAGATATCTGCAGATGGTGGCCACAGGTGGCTAATAGTATATACAAATAGAGAGACAAATTTGGGATAATCCTTTATCCCCTCTAATAGCTGAGTCAGCAAAGCTCCAGACTGCACCACCCAACAATGAGCATGGCAACTAGCATTCACTGACACCCTGGGCCTGCAGCACCTGCTGACATCAGCCATCATTGCACTCAGGCCTGGAGTGGCTTCCAGCATCCATCACTGCCATGCTCAGGCCCGCAGCGATTGCTAGCATCTTTGTCTTGCAATTCCAGGCCTGCAGCGGCTGCCACCATTGTACCTGGGCCCACAGTGGTTGACGGTATCCACTGCCACATTACCTGGGTCCGCAGAAGTTGCCAGCATCTGCTGCTGTTGCTGGGCTTGCAGTGGCTGCTGGTGTCCACCACCACTGGGTCTGGAGCAGTGGACTGCATCCTCCTCAGCCACTGCAGCCGGCTGGAGCAGTTTCCCAAAGTGCATATGCCTGCACAGAAAATGCAATTGTATTTGGGGGGATTTAACCCTTGCTTAATTTTGGATTTAGATATCCGCACATCGCAGCCACTGGTGGCTAATAGTATATAGACAAGTGGAGACCCGCAAGAAACTTGCGGAATGGTTATCCTGTTCCTCACACCTTTGCTTCCTCCTGTCTCCCTCTACCTCTCTCACAATTTAACCCTTGCTTAATTTTGGATTTAGATATCCGCACATCGCAGCCACTGGTGGCTAATAGTATATAGACAAGTGGAGACCCGCAAGAAACTTGCGGAATGGTTATCCTGTTCCTCACACCTTTGCTTCCTCCTGTCTCCCTCTACCTCTCTCACACTCTTTCTCCCTTCTGCCCCCCCCTTTTCTTTTTCTCCTCCAGCTATGGCATTATACTGATCTGTAGTTCCTTCCCTCCTCCAATCCCACCCTCCCCAGGCTCCACCCCACAAATGTCCAGGAATTTCCCAACCTGGAGTTGGCAACACAATTTCCTTCCCACCCAACAGCCAACCTACCTTTATCTGCCTCTCTGTCTGCAACTTTCCATCTCTACACCCCTCCCCCGCAGCCTCTACCTAGGAAAATTACTGTTTTTCTCCACAGTGGGGACCAAAACAGCTTACATTATTCTCTCCTACGTTTTATCTGCACAACAACCCAGCTTTCATAGGGTGGGTGCTGATGCAGTAGCAAGCAGCTGGGCCTACTTGAGTCATGCAAATCAGGTGGTATCAAGTCACCCAGAGGGTGCTGCCGAGGGATGCCAGCCTCCAGGTGGGACCTGGGATCCCCTGTAATTCCTGCTCATTTCCAGACTACAGAGATAACTTCCCATGGAGAAAATGGATGCTTTGGAGGGTGGACTCTGTGACATTGTACCCCACTGAGGTCCCTGTCCTCCCCAGGCTCCACCCCCAAATCTCCAGGAGTTTCCCAGCATGGACCT
>NW_015159766.1:84364-109781 GCF_001447785.1 Gekko japonicus
CAGCCCCCCCGCTCGCCGCTTGCCTTCCAAGCGGCGGCGGCGGCGTTCGTAGAGCGTTCTGTGCGCAGGCGCACAGAACGCTCTTGCACTTTCGGGGGGATTTAAACACCCCCCCCCAATATTTTTTTTTAGTTTTTAGATTTTTGTGCACCCCTGGGGACTGCCCCAAGAGTGCACAAACCTCCCCCTCCCAGGCGGCGGCGGCGTTCGTAGAGCGTTCTGTGCGCAGGCGCACAGAACGCTCTTGCACTTTCGGGGGGATTTAAACACCCCCCCCCAATATTTTTTTTTAGTTTTTAGATTTTTGTGCACCCCTGGGGACTGCCCCAAGAGTGCACAAACCTCCCCCTCCCCCCCAAGTGCCCTCGGAGCGCTGATTTAGCGATCCGCACTCCGGGGGCCACTTGGCAATTAGATATATAGATGATGATGATATATGATATAGCTATAGATTGAATCCTGATATTAGAAGGTGCTATTTATAAAAGTTTGGGAAGGGGCTGTAACACAGTCATACAGCATCCACTTTGCATGGAAAAAGTCCCAGATTCAATCAGTTTACCTGTCACAAACTTCAGTTCATGCCCACCCCTTGCAATAGCCTTCCAGTGATATGGCAGGTAAAAACTGGAGGGCAGGTGATAGCTCATTGTGTAGATTCAGCCACAGATAGTTAAATTAGTCCCAAATTATATGCATCAGTCATAAATAAATGCTGTACATAAAATAGTGCTACCCTTTGCTGTTTATCTAAGTAGTCCTTAGTTAAAGGCTGTTAATCTGTTTGGATAAACAGTGTTTTGGTCTGATGCATGCCAACAGACCAAATGATGAGCTCACGTCTAATGGACACATTCAAACACAATAATTTTGACTGTCAAACATGTTTGATGCAAAATTTGTTTCATCTCTATATTGAAGGAGTAAGGCAGACCTTAATGGGAATACTACAACTATAGTTCTCCCTGCCCAGTTTACTTTTGAACACAATGCTCATAAGAGCCGACAGCCAATGGGAAAATCATTGTAAAATTTTTATTTATTTGTCATCCACTTTTCTATTGAGACTCAAGGCAGCTCACTAAAGTATAAAATATTTAAATAGAACCTACTAAAATATACAATGATTGCAATAAAAATGGCTTACACTGTTAGAGAACAGAGAAAGAAAAACAGCATCATGCATCTACTAGGAGTAGGTCTCGTTGTGGGAAGAAATACAACGAGCTCTAGAAAGATGCTCCAGGTGAGTGTCCCAACTGTGGCTGGTGGGTTGGCAGAGGGAAGGGGAAAATAGAGGGAGGCAAGCCATGTTTATGTCCTCCTGCTAACCTATAATGCAGGGCTGTCTCAAGTCATTTTGCTGCCCTCATGGTAACCTCATGGTAACCTCATGGTAACAGGTATGGTTTCTTCCACCCCTGACTTATGTTGATTTGGGGTTATGCAGTAGCAGCTAAGGTAGAAAAGCACCTCTTCCCATGCATCTCTTCTGGGTTTCAAGGGTCTGGAAAGCAGTTCCATAGCCAGTTACAGGGTTGCCAACTCTGGGTTGGGAAATACCTGTAGATCTGAGGGGTAGAGCCTGAGGAGGGCAGGGTTTGGGGTTCGGAGGGACCTCAGCAGGGTATAATTCCATAGAGTCCATTGCCCAAAGCAGTCATTGTCTCCAGGAGAACTGATCTTGGAGATCTCCAGGTGCTGCCTGGAGACTGGCAATACTAAGGGGAGGGCCAGACCTGTAGATCTGAGGGGTAGAGCCTGGGGAGGGCAGGGTTTGGGGTGGGGAGGGACTTCAACAGGGTATAATGCCATAGAGCCCATTGCCCAAAGCAGCCATTGTAAAAGCTGGGAAATTTTCTGTAGGGGAAATGATGTGCTGTGGCTGGGGAGCACGGTGATTTCTGGGAGATTTCCAGAAACTAGTACCTTGGAGGTACTAGTTTTTTAGGGCGCATCTTCGGTGGGAAGCCTCGGGTTCGCCATGGGAGCTCTACGCTTCCCAGATGATGCGGTTTTATCACACCCGGAAAATCCACCTATCTTCTGTCTCTGTAGCGTGGCTAATGCTCCATGTGACCGCAGCCTTAGTTGCTCAGATCTGAGGTTGTTGATCTTTTCTGCAGCAATCTTAATTCCCACTTGTGATTCATCCAGGCCAGCATTTCACATGATGTACTCTGCATATAAATTAAATAAGCAAGGTGATAATATACATCCTTGTTGTACTCCTTTTCCTATGCTAAACCTATCAGTTGTTCCATATCCAATTCTGTCGCTTCTTGACCCTTATACAGGTTTCTCAAGAGACATGTGAGGTGGTCTGGTACTCCCATCTCTTTAAGGACCTGCCATAGTTTGTTGTGATCCACACAGTCAAAGGCTTTAGCGTAGTCAATGAAGCAGAAGTAGATGTTTTTCTGGTACTCTCTTGCTTTCTCCATAATCCAGCGAATGTTGGCAATTTGATCTCTAGTTCCTCTACCTCTTCGAAACCCAGCTTGTACTTCTGGCAAATCTCTATCCACATACTGTTGAAGCCTAGTTTGAGCATGACCTTGCTAGCATGTGAGTGCAATTGTGCGATAGTTTGAACATTCCTTGGCATTGCCCTTCTTTGGGATTGGAATGTATACTGACCTTTTCCAATCCTGTGGCCACTGTTGTGTTTTCCAAATTTGCAGGCAAATTGAGTGCAGCACTTTAACAGCATCATCTTTTAAGACTTTGAATAGCTCAGCTGGGATACCATCACGTCCACTAGCTTTTTTGTTAGTAATGCTTTCTAAGGCCCATTTAACTTCACATTCCAGGATGTCTGGCTCAAGGTCAGTGATTATACCGCCGTGGTCGTCAAGGACATCGAGGTCTTTCTTGTATAGCTCTTTTGTGTATTCTCGCCATCTTTTCCTAATCTCTTCTGCTTCTGTTAGGTCCCTACCATTTTTATCCTTTATCATGGCAACACACTATGGTGACTGTTATTGGATAGCAGTGAGCAGCCAGGCCTGCCAGTGGCTGTAGCTGCATGTAGACTCTGAATCACCCATCAATGGTCAAAACAGCTTGGGAACAGGCACTGTCTCTACAATAAATTAACTTAAAGAAACCAAGGCTTGAAGACTTGGACATATGGTTGTGGTTGCCTAGAACTTCCACAATGGCCACTGCAGACAGAATTTGTTTCTTAAAGATACAGGTGCTTCTTTTATTATTGTGAGGTGGGGGTTAATTTGGGTTTTATTTTTTGTTTTTATTTCAGATTTTTCTTCAAACATAGGGCTTTTCTCAGGTTTGTAGAAAGGACTGTCTTGTCTGTTCATGGCTTCAGTCTCCAGATTTAAGTATCCACAGATGTGGCTACACTGAGAATTAGATATATTGATGAAACAAAGACAGTACATAATATAGCCAATGAACAATGCAGTGAGGGTAATGTTGCCAAATCTAGGTTGGGAAATTCCTGGAGATTTGTGGGTGGAGACTTAGAAAATGTTGGGTTTGGGGAGGGGAGGGGAGAGACCTCAGGAGGATTTAATATCATAAGAGTTCACCCTCCAAAGCAGTCATTTTCTCCAGTGATCAGTTATAATTCCAGGAGATCTCCAGGCCCTACTTGGAGGCTGGCAACCCAAAGGGGGGGGGGGTGCTATGCCTAAACTTTTTATGGACAATTAAAACTATAGTCCAATTCCTTTTATCAGAAGTGTGCTCATAAATGGGAGAAAATCCCCAAACAAGCTGATCTCATTGTTTTCCTGTTGAATGTCAGCCTTATTTTACAACCTCTTAGTTACCTGCAGTAATTTTCTTGAGAACTAGAAGCGGCAACATGGTGAGATTTATTACACAATGCTTCTACATAAAATATCATTTGACATCAAACTGGGAGGAAATCCAAGTTTCTTGTAGGAAACTTAATAATGTAAGCATCTATAAAGTAAACAATGGGTAACAAAACAATAGTATAAACTAACATGGTATAGCAATAATTCATGAAATAAGATGGCAGACTTGGGTATCATAATGCCCAAGACATCATGGTAAAACTTACAAGCAGTAATGGAGTAAGAATACACGCTTTAACCACTTCTAATGGAACATGTAGAATTCTATGTCCAAAATCAGATCTCAACTGGAATAGTGTATCATAGATAAGTTACCTTGCATGCCATTCAGATCCAGATGTGTGTTTGAATGTGCATTCTGAAATGTGGTGTTTTTACAATGCACTGATAGGGGGACATGTGCTAATTCATATTGCAGTATGATATTACATGCTTTATTTATTAATGGAGTACTGGACATGTGCAGAAGATTGTACAGAGACATAATGCATTGCATTGTGACTGCAATGTGCCTTCTCTCTATTTCCATCCATCTTAATGATGGTAATTTGCACATAGCTGGAAGCAAAATGAATGAGACAAATTTGAGTAGTGAACAGAACTTGATAAAAATGCTAAGGCTACAATCCTAAAAACACTTTCCTAGGAGTAAGCCCCACTGAATAAAATGGGATGGACTTACTGTTTAGGATTGCTCTTTTAAGTTTACAGTAGATGCATTACTTTGAGAAGGACAGTCTGGGAATTTTCTTCAGCATCTCTTTTTATGAGGCTAAAAGGCTATTGAAAACAGGGTAAAATGTACATTATCTAGGAGAAGGAGGACAGGAGGCATGATTTCATGTAGAACAAAGTGGATTAAGGCAGAGTGCCCAGGTGTTGTCATATTTAATATGGATTTTAATTCTTTATTAAACTGTATATCAATCATATCTGCAGCTTTCTCTTCTATCCACTGGAATGATAAATTTGCCCCTTTTCATATATTGTCAATGTGAAAAGGTTCAGTCTGCCTCTTTTCATTGCATGTTTTGATAATTTGCTTTTTTTTTCTTTTATGGACATTTCTTCCCTTTTCACAATGTATATACACACACCATGTCATCCATAAACAAAAGCTTGTATCCTACCATTCTATTAAGCAGATTCTGAAGTCTTCCTCTAGTCTAAGGGAACTTCCCATAAATTGTGGCTGTTTTCTCACTGGAAGAACTTCTTCCATTCTAAGGTAGGATACCATCTCGTGCATGGGGGTTTGTTCCATTCTTGTGTCTATATTATTAATTCCAAATGGGATTATTGAACTGTTATTGTTTTATTTTGTTATTGTTTCTTTCATTACTTTTGTATTATTTTCATCATTCAATGTCATTATCATTACCCATGGGTGTCAGTGGAAAACCTCCAGTCTTTTAAGGTTTCTACCTTCTTATTTTTCCATCCAAACTGATCAAAAATTAGAGGGATTGCAGTACACTCCTAGGACATACATAGTGCCAAATTTCAGATAGATATAGTAAAGTTTCCCCCCTTTTTAGGCAATGAAATGTGCTGGTGATACTAACTCCAGGTTGGAAAATCCCTGGAAATTTGGGGGAGGAGCCTGGGAAGGACAGAGTTTGGGGAGG
Organism: Gekko japonicus; assembly: GCF_001447785.1. Classification (NCBI taxonomy): domain Eukaryota; kingdom Metazoa; phylum Chordata; class Lepidosauria; order Squamata; family Gekkonidae; genus Gekko; species Gekko japonicus. The sequence continues at coordinate 89,841 of NW_015159766.1, forward strand.
GAGCTCAGCAGGGATGTGATACCATAGAGTACACCCTCGGAAATGGTCCTTTTCTCCTGTGGAAGTGATCCCTGTAGTCTGGAGATCAATTAGAATTCTGGGAGAACTCCAGGACTCACCTGGAGGCAGCCAATCCTAAAAAGTGCCCATGTTTGACATCTTGGTGTATTTATTTATTTTTATTTATTTATTATTCAAATTTATACCCCGCCCTCCCCCATAGGGCTCAGGGCGGCTTACAGGGCAAGATAAACTTGCAGCAGTAAAACAACAATACAAAGTAACAATATATCTACATTATAAAAACATTTTATACAATTAAAACCCATCCTATCTCACATAAAGTGCTCGGTGATAGCTAAAATTCTAAAACCCAAGATGGCGGGACAGTTCCAGCAATTCTTGGCAGACAGTCTATAGCGTCACGATGTTCCAAAGATCTTCTCAGGGCTCTTCTCAGGGCCTCTTCAATTCCCCCCAAGATGGTAACATAATAGGGGGGGCAGCGGCCCCTACTCGGAAGCCTGGTGGAAGAGCTCCGTTTTGCAGGCCCTACAGATGCAGGCCCTGATATGAAAGATTCCAATAGTAACACAGAGACAGTAGCTTCATGAGGAAATTCGGTACTGTAGCCTCATAGCTTGAAAAACAGCAGTACAAGAAAAAGACAGCTGTACAAGAAAAAGACAGACTGACAAGGTAACGGCATTTGGTGGCACAAGGAATTCATGGGAGCAGGATAATCTTGAGGCAGATTTGCTTGTCAATGGATAAAGTTTGGAGAGCAGAAGACAATCAGGGGAGCTCAAACTGCAAGGGAAATTTGGCGGCGCAGGGTAGGCTATGTAATTCTAGTGACTAAAGATTGTATTCAGTAGGAAACATGATCACTGTCAGGTAGGGTAGCTACCTGAGCTTCCACTGCCCCCTAGAATAAACGTGTTCTCTCACACTCCCTGTCCTGATTGTATCTCAGATTAGGCAGAAGGAAGGATTGGTGGAATTCATAGCCCCTCTACTCCTTTTCATTTTTGGGAATGGGTTTGTATTATATAACCTTGGGGAGATCTTCAAAGTGCTCTCTGGTCTTTCACACCCTGAACATGCTTCTTCTATACCCACAGATCTAGCAAGACATCTGAGCCTTATGGAAGAGGAAACAATGTTTTCATCAGACTGAGGACAGAACAGCACATTTTTCAAGCATCCCAGCAGTATTTAATCTGCCAGGATAAGGAGGCAATTGTCATCTCTTTGGGAGTCATCTTTCTTCTTCCTTGTTTCTCTTCCTGATGGGCTGGTGCTGATCAATTCATGTCATGCTGCTTGGCAGCTATTTAAATTGGGTATAGTAAATGCTACACACACTGTTCAGAACTAATAAATATGGCCCTCTAGATTTTAAATCATGAGACATGTGTTCTTCAGCTTCATTTCATAGGCTCTAGACAGGAGGGCCTGGCGTGATGTGGTCCACGGGGCCACAAAGAGTCAGATTCAACTGTGCAACTGAACAACAAAAAAGACCTTTTTTGGCTCTTGCTAATATCCCATGAAACCCCTCTTTCAGCTATGGCAGCTCCTGCAAAATGAATACAGTATGCCTGTATTATAAATGTCCATTGTTTGGATTTCAAATATGGTACTTCCCTGTCATGGAATTGATTGTTTTTGCATGTTGTAATACTGATTTTCTTCAATACAGTGTAAATAAATCTTTTTAAAAAAATAAATGTTGGTTTCTTTGTCCTAAAGGAAGCATGGGATTTTTCCCTGTAGGAAACAGTGGAGACAAGGATGGCTGGAGGCACCTTATTCAGGGGTCTGTAAACTCAGACCCCACTGAGTCTAAGTGATGATGGTAGTGGTTCATGATATTCTACAAGGCTTCTGATATTTCTACAGCTTGTGAAATACAAGTCATGTTGTCCTGTGAGGAAAGTGCCAAGAAAATGCAGTGATATGATTTGTGATTATCTCCAGGACCTTAGACAGAATCTTGGACAGAATTCCACCTGGAATGGGACCCCACTGTACTGTTACCACCACTGTTATCTGTATAGACTTGCCATCTTACATTCTGTATCAATTCCATCATTGGCTTTCATTATGTAAGCTCTTAATCATAAGTATTTATAAGCATACTGTCTGGTATAGTTCCTTGAGTTTGATAATATGATCAAATCTGCTTCTATATGAAGGTCCATGAAGGCTCTGTATTGTATATCATCAGACTTAAAGGCTTATATCTTTCTTTCTTTCTTTCTTTCTTTCTTTCTTTCTTTCTTTCTTTCTTTCTTTCTTTCTTTCTTTGCTTTGGGCTCTCAACTTATCTTTCATAATGAACTTTTTTGCCACCAGGCACAACTGTCAATGGGTGACAAATTGTGGTTTAGAGTGGCAATTTTTCATTTTCTGATTCTACGCATTCTCCAATTTCTTCATTGGCACCTTCTAATACAATGGAGCTGCTAAAAATCCTTTGAAATACTAACCTTTCATTTCTCTCAGAAATAGAATTACAGATTCTATAAAGGTTCCTTCTTCAGTAATACAACTGTTCTACATTTTTACTCTAGCATAGACAAACATTTTTTGGCTAGATAAATGAATAAGGTTACTTTTTCTTGTAGTAAGGAAAAGCAGCAGAACTGTTTTTAGAGAAAAGTTAAAACTTTGGGAAAGGTACAAATTCCTTCTTCAAGTTAATGGTTTTAGAATCTGTCAAAAACAGAACAGCAAAATGTTATTCCTTGAAATCTTTAATGGATCATGTTTGATACTGATCAGTATTTATTACTGGGAGGGGAGTCATGAATGAGCAGTTGACAGTAAAATTGACACTATTGGTTTAAAACAGTAACAGCTGACAACAGCATTGAATATCCAAGGAAAGACTCATCACATTCACTAACAGAATGGGCATTCTTCTGTTTTCATCATCCTTCTATTATTAATAGTCTCCACTAGCTCCTTCTACTATTCCACTGCAGAACCCTGTATAGTCTTCCTTTAAATTCCTAGTAGAGTATACCTGCTCATACTCATAACTGCACTCATGCATACTTTCCCTTTTGAATTAGTCCATCCTATTTGTTACCCCTACAGAGTTGGCTAAGATTACAGGCATACTCATTTACAAGCAATTCTATAGGTTAGATACAAACACAAATGATACATTTACTCTTCTCTAATAGTGTATTGCATTAACACTCATTGTGTCTTTTGGGAAAAAGCAGCCCCTGTGTCAGGCCTGTCATGTAAAGAGCACTCCCTACTCTTGAAGAACTAGAAACCGAACCTAAAGGGATAATATGAACATGTTTTACACTATCGTATTTTGTAATCCACTTACTTATTGACTGGAAAGTGTTTTTTTTAAAAAAATAATCCTTGTAATCCATCTTGAGTCCCAGGGGGAAAGACATATTATAAATGTGAATACTAATAATGCTAATGCTAGTGCTAGTGCTAATAATAATAATAGCAGATGTTGATTCTTTACTAAATACAGTTGAATATTCAGCAAAGATATAGCAATGGAGTTTGGCCTTGACTAGCATGCAGTTTTAGCATTGAACAGAGGAAAGATAATTGAACAAGAAGAAATCAAGATGCCAAGCAACAACATCAAAACCCTGGGCTTTGAAGGAAACAACAAATACCGGTACCTTGAAATTTTGGAAGCTGACAACATCAAATACAAAAAAATAGTAATTAAAGAGTATTACCAAAGAGTTAAAAAGACACTGTGAACAAAATTAAATGGGAGCAACACAATAAAGACGATTAACATAGGGGCATTCTTAGTTCTCCCCCCCCCCTTTATTTATTTATTTATTTTATTTAATTTTTTTATTTCAAACAGCATAATAAAACAATGTATCCTACATAAAATTTGGTGCTCTGATAATTTACATAAGAACCAAGATGCGCAATGTCCCACACTGGTGGCCAGTTCTTCATGGCATAAGCATGAGTGCCAGGAGAAATGTTTTCCGGCTCTGTAGGACGACATCTACCCCGACCACATGAGGTAGATGGATGGAACCTCAGTGGCGGGCTAGTAGCGGTGGCGGGTCCCCCTCAAAGGCCTGGCGGAAGAGCTCCGTCTTGAAGGCCCTGCGGAACTGCACCAGGTCCCGCAGGGCCCTGATCTCCTCCGGGAGCTCATTCCATCAGGTGGGAGCCGCCACCGAAAACGCCCTAGCCCTGGTCTGGGCCAACTTCACTCCTCAGGGACCCGGAACCTCCAGGTGATGGAGACTCCCCGATCGCAGTGCTCTTGGGGGAATATACGGGGAGAGGCGGTCCCTTAGGTAGGCTGAACCCTGGTTATTCAGGGCTTTAAAGGTAAGCACCAGCACTTTGAAGTGAATCCGGTATGCTATTGGCAGCCAGTGCAGCGCTTGCAGCACTGGCTGGATATGGTCTCGCCTGGAGAGACCCATCAACAGCCTAGCTGCAGCATTCTGCACTAGCTGCAGCTTCCGGATTTGCGACAAAGGCAGCCCCAAGTAGAGAGCGTTACAGTAGTCCAGCCTTGAGGTGACCATCGCATGGATCACTGTGGCCATGTCTTCTCGGCCGAGATAGGGAACCAACTGCCTGGCCAGCCGCAGATGGTAAAAGGCAGACCTGGCAGTGGCTGCTACCTGGGCCTCCATCATTAATGAGGAGTCCAGGAGCACACCCAAGCTCCTAACCTCCCGCGCAGGCACCAATGGTGTCCTGCCGAAGGTCGGGAGCGGGTGTCCCAACTCCCGGCCAATCCGACATAGGCCCAGGACCTCCGTCTTTGCCGGGTTTAGTTTCAACCGTTTATTATTTATTACAGGTTTTCCCCATCAACAAAAGCCAAATAAAAGGTATATACAACTTATACAATTGAGAAATTTTAAAAGAAGGATCTTAACATTTCAAAGTGTCTTACTATAATTTTCCATATAGGATTTCGATAGTTACATTCAGTAATTTAACTTTTAGATATAACAACATATTCTTAAACAAAACTAGTAATCAAATTCCTTGGAATTTCTTTATAACATGATAAAAAAAGTTAATATGGGTTGCCAGGTGTTTTCGAAAGTGATTACAGCTCTAGAAAAGGATGGATTCATAGTATTAAAGGCAATCTTAGCCTGCACATATTGCTCCCAAATCTTTTTACACCACAAATCCTGGGTAGGAGACAGAGGCACCTTCCAAAGAGATGCAATAGAAGATTTGGCTGCTGAAAGCAAAATAATTAAAATACATTGTTTTATATAAGAATAGTGGTCTTGCACCAACTCCACAGTTCAACAGCCCATGGCCATTCCGGCTATTGTGCTGGGGGGGGGGGCGCCCCAGCCTCGCAGCCAGATGAGGCAGGCTGGGTTTAGGCACCAAAAAGCACCACATACAGGCACCGGAGAGGCGGGGCCAAGAAGTCTTAAAGCCTGGCCCTGCCTCTCTTCAGCAGTCCCGCATGGGCGACAGCGGAGCTCCAAGGCACAGCTTTCTTCTTAGGCCTAACAGAGCCTGGGAGTGCATGGTGGAGCTCATTGGCAGGACGATGGCTGGCAGCATGCGGAGGCCAGCCGAGTCGTGGATGGCTTAGGAGCGGTTCGGCAAGTGGAGCGGCGGAGCGCAAAGTGTGGCCAAGTGGGAGATTCGGCGGCAGTGCTGGGTTGGATGGAGCAGAGGCTAGGAGACCAGAGGCATCAGGAGCTCAGGTGTCCCCTTGGCGAGGACTGGCTTTGGGCTGCCACACACTGCAGCAGGAGGTGGTTTGGGGCCCAGTGGAGTGTGCAGCCTGGTGGGCAGTGGGCTGCCTGCTTCGCACACTTCAGGGGCCAGGGGGACCTCCTAAGGCTCAGGGTGCACGCATGAGCCTTGGGTTGTGGCGTGTGTGGGCCAAGTACTAGTTTTATGCCTAGTAGGAGTCAACGCCGGGAATAGGGAACCGAGAGGCATGCAGTTCTGCAGAGTTCTACTAGGACTCAGACAGGTCCACTTCTGGGTGCTGTTTCTAGGCTGGTCCCCTGATCTCTTGTCCCCTCCCCTTTTTCTTTGGGAGCGGCCCATTGCTTGGTGAGTTTGGGGCCCAACAAGGCTGGTTTTGAGGAGAGTAGGCCATTGCTGGGGGTGGCAGACATGAGTGCCTAGCATTAGGGAATACCAAAGTAAACTAATGCACCCCCCATTTGGTGATTTTGCAGTTAAGCCCTCCTATTCCCATTTATAAGTATTGTTTTATTTTTGTGGCCCCTATGGTGTTGAAGGCCAGGCCAAAGAAAGGAGACACAGCCCTTTTTGTGGAGTATAACAGGGGACCCATGGTTGTGTCAGATTACACAGCACCTATTATTTCAGATGAATGGACTCTCTTTCTTTATTTCATACTGCTTCTTAACTCATTAATTTGAAGCAGATTACCAAAAGTATAAAAACTGAAACACATTTAGACAGCTGCAAAATCAGTCACAAGCACGTAAATGGTCAGCCATTCTGGATCTGCTCCAGCGGCCATTTTGTATTCTGGGCAAGGTTGGCCATTTTGTGCCCGGTGTTCCCTCTAAGCTGAGTTGGTGTGAGCTAGCTCACAGTTTTTTGGCCTCCAGCTCACACATTTTGTTTGGGCTTGGGAGGGCTGGCTCTGGAGCAAACTAATTTATACAGCAGCCAAATTAGTTACTCACACCTTTGGTGCCAGCAGCTCACAAAGGTGAATTTTTTGCTCACAGGTCTTCACAGCTTGGTGGGAACATTGTTTATGCCTCCACTCCAGGGGGAAAAACTCTTCTCCCCTACCTTGGTTGGCCGTTTGAGTGGGTGCCAGGTTGTTGCCAAGGAGAGGGGGTGGGGTGGTGTTTCACTTACCGGTTGGTGGGGGTGTACCATGGCTCCAGTGGCGAGATCGGGCCATTCCAAGGGTAAACACCCAGCCCCTAAACCACCACCTTATAGGCCCGTCCCTGCCTTGCACTCTATAAATAGGGAAGAGGAAAAGGTTCACAGCAGGCTATCTTGAATAGGCTGAATGCTGTGGGGCAGGCAACAGGGGTGTTCTCTTTTGACACCCATGGGAAGGGCACATGGGCCCACAGAAACTTGCTCTACAGCCAATAAGTGTTTTAAGGAGGGGTGTTAACCCGTTTATCTCTTGTTGAAGGGCGTACATTCACATCGATGGCAAGTAAGGACGGTGCACCAACGGCCCAGGACCCAGGCTTGGTTTCTGTATCCAGGGCCCTGGAGCTTCACTAACCAACTGATGCCCCCACTGGCCCTTCTTCAGGGGCAGGGTGGACTGCTACACAGGCAGCAAGCAAGGACGGGTACTCCGTGGATCCGGACCCTTGTACAACCTCTGCATTGATGGCTTCAGATCAGCAGCCGGTCAGATGCCCCAGCCGGCCCTCTTCTGTGGCAGGTCTTCCTCTCCTTCAGGGACCGAAGGAAAGGGGCTGCAGCAAAGGAGTTAGGCATTTCAGCGCCAAACAAGGGTGCTGCTTACCCTGGGCCCTACCATGCGGGCCTGGACACGGCTGACAATAACGAGAGGTAAACACCCCAGGATGGCTTCTGACCCTCCACAAGCAGTGACTTTCACTGGTAGGCTAGGAGAACCACATTTTGGCTAGGAAGGCTTAGACCCAGTGCAAAGCCTGCTGCATGGTTGGCGTCCCATGTGACCCCCCCTCTTCTCTTATCAGTCTGAAGGGGCTGGGGATGGACAGGTCTCTGCCTTTGCCGGGCGTCTTCTGTTTCCCAGGTGGCTGGTTTTTGGTCTGTCGGGTGCGTGGACATGCAGAGGCAGAAAGCAACTGGTCATGACGTCTCTGTCATGAATGGAGTATGTTGTATGTTTTAATCCCAAATCCTTTCACATCTTGGACCTCAGGAGGCACCTCTTGGTAATCCCTATAAGTATAATACCCCATACTTGGTAATCCCTATATGTCTGTTTGTCTAGGTCTCTGCATTCACAATTAAGTGGTATACTTACCTTCAACTATGACACATGTGCTCCTAGATTGATATTCATCAAATTTTGCAGCAGCCTTTGACAAGTTTTGAGTGCATTCTCCAACGACACTCTGGAAGACATAAAGGACTGATCTTGATTATATATAAGATGCTTGATGGATTAGATTTATCAACACCCTTACTTTACCAAAGAATGTGGCAAAAGGACTGTGGTACCCTGCTTCAAGATGAGGATTGGAACAATATTTGGAATTCAACAACATTCCAATTCTCGGTTATTGTAATACCTTTTAAAATTATATCAAGGTGGTACCTGACTTCCAAAACACTTGCGTATTTAAATTACCATTTGAGTCCTATGTTCTGGAGAAAATGTGGGGCAGAGGGGTCCTGTATACATTATCCTCTGTTTAGGTCCTCTCTTTGAACCTTGCGGCTTGGGGGAAGGGGCTACAGGGTTGTCCTGCAATGACTAGCCAGTTGGATGGTAACCCCTGCAGTGGGCTCCCACCCGGGACAGGGTGGCTCACCCTATTGAAGTTGGTCCTTGGTATGGGAGGGGTCCTTGATCTCTGGCCTTGACCATACCACAAGCTGTGTTGCCCTTGCCTTTGGTTCCAGTTAAAGTTGTCAGTTAATAAAGTGGCCCTATAGTTAAACCCAACATTTGTGTCTGCCTCGTTTTTCCGGCTTGGGGGGCAACAACCCTAATAATAAGCATTCCAGCATGAAATATAGAGAATGCCCAGTAATTAACTTTATGTTGTCGAGAACCATCTTCTAAAAAGTTTGTAGAACTGGACAGAGTGTTCGCTGGCCCCTGGTGGCAGTCAGCGGACATAACATCCCTCCCCCCATAGTTCGGACCCACCCTAGGTCAAATAGTCCTTTAAGTACGACAGGGACCGCCGCACTCTAGTAGACCGTCAGGGGCCCGGTACAGGGGCCCGGTACAGTGGGGGCATCAGGGGCCCCGTCCCCTGTGCTGGGATGTGCGGGTGTTGCAGGCCCCTCTGCTTCCGAAGCGTCAGTTGTCGGGGCCTCCTCGGTAGCCGCCGGAGGAACAGTGGCCAGGTCCGGCCACTCTTCAGTGGGGAGGTCCTGCGCGGGGGCATCTGGCATGCTCACCTCTGGGTCTGCCCGTTGTTCCGGGCCCTCCTTGTTCAGGTGTTTTGGTAGCATGCGCCACCGGAGTTGGTCAAAGAGCGGGGGGGGGGGGGGAAACACTTTTATTGAAGGGCATATAACTAGCCTTGCACTGTATTTTACTGTTTGGTAAACTGCCTCATGGAGTTTTAGTTGAAAGATGATACATAAACTATTTACTACTTATTATTTCCATCAGTACATAGTATTACATTCTATATTGCTGATATTGAAGCTTAAAGCATGTTTATACATCAATATTATGCCCTACAGAGAAAAATCAAAGTCTATTGTGCACAATCACATTGCTATGTAGCTTTCGTATTGTTTTGTATTTTACTGTGAATCATCAAATTAATGGCCATAAATCAATGTAGGTTAGAGCCAATCAAACAATTACTTATAAGATTTACTTATAATAGTTGGTCTTTTTCTGCTTCCTCTGTACATCACCCCCCTCCCCGTTTTCTTAGACTTATGTCTTTTATTTTTGAAGATAGCATCGACCTTCTTTTCTCTGCAATTGATTAGGGAAGGAAATAAAAGAGCTATTAGTTCTGTTTTATCTTCTGGGAAGATTTCAGTCTCCTTGTTCTTCTCTGAATGTGAAGAGTTTGAAAGATTTGTTTTGTCTACGTAAGAGCTTATTGTCTCTCTATTTGGTGTACAAGATTCTTTCAGAAAAACATCATGTCTGTGGTCCTGTTTTTTGGGTGACATCACCGGGATATTCTGCTTTTCTTCGTCCCTTCGTAAGATTTTTTTCCAGTAGTTACTGGAGAGCTTTTGTTAGTGTTTGTAACAAATGGTCTTCAAGGATTTCCCACAGCGTAGCCAACTCTTTGAATGAAATCAAAGAAGCCATCATGATTCCTTGTAACTGTTTAAAATCCAACCTACCAGGACGATCCCTTAGCACAAACCCGCTCGTTGCAGCTCACGGGAGTCTCGGATCAAGTCCCCTGCAACTAACTCTTCCCCCCAGAAGTGTCAGTGGGATATCGGAAGAATCTGGTTATCCCCTAAGAAGCAAAGAGAGTTAGAGTTTCTTGGGAGCCCTGAGAAAACGTCTGCTTCACTGCGATGTAAGCTCCGCCCCTCCAAAATGTATGTCTTTTACTGGCCATGACTGGTTTCTTTATGGAATGACTGATTTGGAACATGCACAATGGAAAAGCTCTAAGATGATCAGACTTCTGGATCTTACAGATGGTAAACAGTTATTGAACAAGACCTCTCTAGAAAATAAGTTACATGGTACGATTAGTCAAGTATGTATTATTGAGTGCCTAGAGAGTGCTGGAGCACCCTCCTCCTGATACATCCTGAAATCCTTCCCCAAATTCTGTCCCTGGGGGGACAGAGGCTTGAGGAACAGCATGGGAGGGGAGGGTGAACTGGAAATCTGAAGGGGGCAGAAGAATCAGCAAAAATCACACCCCTTCTGTTACTGGAGCTGTACAGTGGGACCCAAGCCAATCACTTTACCTCACATGCAAATATTTTTATGAGAATTGTTCTGTGCCCTAATTCCTTTTTATACAGCAATGTATGTTGCTGTTTTAAAAGTATGGACAATTTCCTGGAAGAATAATAGTTCTCCATGACACTTAATGAAAACTCTGCAACAAAGTTCCTGGATAGTCACTTGTAGAAATATATAATTCAATAAGAACTAGGGATGGGCATGGACTGAACCACGAAGCAAAATTTTGCCCTGCTTGTGGTTCATGAACTGAAGTTCATGAGTCTACTGTCATAAACTTCCATGGACTTTTAAAGCAGTTTGTGGCAGTTCATGGTGGTTTGTGGACAAATCAGAAAGCAGGGAGTCGCACTCAGTCTCTTTAAACCCCTGTGATCAGTTCCCAGTGAAAGCTACACAAAAAGCTGAGTGGCAGAGAGCAGCCTTCTCCTTGCTGCTTAGCTATTGCAGGCTCTCTTGTGCAGTCCCTGTAAACTTTAAAGGGAGTGGAAAAGACAGCCTGAAACAGCTAAGTGGTGGAGAGCATGCTGCTCCCTGTTGCTCGGCTGTTTTGGGGACTTTCTGCAAAACCCATTGAAAGGGACTGAAGTTCCTTTAAACAGGGTTTGTGGACCTGACCCATGAACCAGTTTGGTTTGTGGTTCAGTTTTTCTGGTTTGTGCCCATCCCTAGTAAGAATATTCTCATGTAAGACATGCAAACTTTATTTTTATTTTTTTTTACTATATTAGTTAATAATCCAATTCATTTTTGTTATGCACATTACATTTTATTTTCATTGGTCTCAGTGGGAAATAAATTTTCCATTGCTCAGGACTACACTGCTTGTTCCCTGTACAAGTGAGATGAATTCTTAGGCTAGCCAGAAATCAGTGAGGCAGTGATCATTGATGTAAATGGCATCATGCTATCAATTTTAGTGACATAGTACTTACGTATCTTCTTTATGTTCTCATATTCCATCTCCTTTGGCCTTTTAAATCTCTAAACTAAAAATTTACCACCAATTGTTTCTAATTTTTCAGTTTGCATCAGTTGTAATACCTATATTAACAAATGTGTTTGATTAACTGCTATCCAAAATGTATGTCCTATTCTAAGGTCCTTATGATTATTACTGATTTATTACACAAATCCATAGCAGTCTGTAAATTTCTTGCTGTACGATAATAGACTCAATTAATCCTAGACATATTAATGGGACACTGCATTTACGTTTCATTTAACCTTCTGTATCAATTGGTAATTCAAAACATTTGATGAAGTTAAATAACTAGGCAACAAACATACATACCAATTATATATGCTTGTAAGAACTCTGATAAATAAGTTACATGGTTTGTTGGTAATTATATATTATATAAAATATACACTGCTAAATTTGCAATACAATTTGTGATTCGGTGAGTTCTTAATTATCCATTTTTAATTAGTTTATTTCTTCATTTTGTATTTTATTCACTAATGCAGTACTGTATTTCAGTTTTCTTTTATTAATTTTTTTTCATGAGGATAGTGCCATAGGAAGAACAATCAAGATTGGTCCCCTAGTACTTTAAGAGCAGAAATGAGAATTTACTGGGCACCGGGAAAATGCAACACAAAAAGAACCTTGATGTAACCATATATACAGTCACATATATGTTCTTTTTCCAGTGTTCTGTCAATGACATGCATATTTATTGCTTTAATTTGATTTTTATCCCTCCCTCCCTGCAAGCAGGCTCAGAGCAGGTTACAAGTCACATAGATAACAGTATAATTTAGATTATTAAAATCATATTACTATTAAAACAACAAAAAACAGCAGTCAGAGCGGATTCACCTTGACAATGATGCTCAGTTTGGGATGGTCAAAGGCCAGCATTATCAGCAGCAGAGGCTGAAGATGGATTTGGATGTCCGCTGCCTCATCCAAAGGCCCAGCAGAACAGCTCCATTTTACAGGCCTTGTGGAATTGTAACAAATCCTGCTAGGCCCTGGTCTCAAGTGGGAGCTTGTTTCCCCAGGCTGGGGCCAGGGCAGAAATAGCCCCAGTCCTACTCGAAGCCAGCTGGACATCCTTGGGGCCAAAAGATGTTGCTTGGTTGAGCGTAACGCTCTGTGAGAAACATATGGGGAGAGACATTCCCATAGATATGCATATAAATTGAAGGAACTGAAAGCTACAATAAATTGTGCATGGCAAGTGTGGAATTAATTTATACACCTGTCCATTAATTATTTTCTCATCCTAGATAGGGAATACAGTGAAATGTTGAGCAAAATGGAGAATGGCATATACATTTTGCTTAAATAAATAAATGCTTGTAGCCTGAAATATCTGCTTTGTTCACTGAACCACCAGTTAATTCCATTTCTTTTTGAATTGATGCATAGGCTACTAAAGCTGTAATATGAAATATCATTACATATGAGGAAGTAAGACCACCCATCTATAAGTCCCAGAGACACCAGAACACCAGTGTGTATTTATTTCCTTCATTTATGCCCCACCTTTCTCCCCAATAGGGACCAAAGGTGGCTTGCATAATCCTCCTCTCCTCCATTTTATCCTCACAACAACAGCAACCCTGTGAGGTAGGTTAGGCTGAAAGTGTGTGTAGAAGAGAAATCCTTCACTTGCTGACCAACCAGTATGGTAAAACAAGAAGAAGAAGTTTGGCTCCTAAGCAGTGCAAATAGAGTCATGCTAGAGGAAGGCAACTTCCTTGCCTCCTCTCTCTGCAGATTCTTTCTCCCTCCAGTTATGCCTTTCAGTGAACTGGGAGTCTGCTGTAACAAGGTGATGTATACTAACTAAGGACCACACACGCGGTCAGGCTCGCATGTGGTCAAGCAAACAAGCAAAGCTACCTCAAGGAATATGTATGTGGGGGGGGGGTCTGAACTTTGGGGGGGGGGGGTTGTATACTAACTAAAGGACCGCACACGTGGTTGGGCTCACACATGGTCAAGCAAACAAGCAGAGCTTCGAGACCTGAAACAATAGACTCAGAGAATCCTAGAACGGGCCAGTCAGTCAGTCCAGATCCTAATAGGGACCAATGGTTATGGGTGCACTGTAAATAAACCCATCACGGGTGTTGGGTGTGTATGTGGCCGTGGCATGTACTGGTGTTTAAGCAGGCCCCCGGGTCCTGCTGGTTGTCTCAGTTTTTCTCCTATCTTAAATAAACTATGAGCTGATTCACAAACAACACGTCTGGACCCAGTACTTTATACAAGGGGAATTAGCAAAAAAGTGCACTTCCTCCTTTCACAACCTGAAAAGCTGCTCAGCTGAGACAGTTGCTGCTGTACTGATGGAATGGCCCCACAGGTTCCATTTTTTTTTGGGGGGGGGCTTCATGTGTTTCATAATGCAGCAGCCTGTGTATACAGCATTTAAACTATGTGTTGCATAATGAGAAGCTCTAGTACAAAACTGTGTTCCTGACTCACATATGTCCATATTATTGTAGGATTTCTTAATCTATAGTGCTAGAGCACTGAACTCTCATCTCTCCTTATATATAAGCTGTTTTGGTGTGAATGCTGCACACACTCCCACAGCCTTTGGGTCCTTCAGCTGCCACTCTGGAGGACTGCCAATCCCCGGGCTGCATTCCCTCACTTTGTTGCTTCACACCCTCCCACAGAGCCCATGCCCAGCATATCGGCCTCAGTCTGGGGGGAGCTGGTGAAGGGGATGGTCACTCCATGAGGGATGGGTGGCCTCAGGCCTTCCCTTCACCAGGGCAGTGTCCATCTGCTCCCCGTCCTCGCCACCCCTTTGCTTCGCAGCACACTGGTAGGGCTCCAGGAGGGGTAAGTGGTGGCGGCCCACATGGTGTGGCTCAGTTTGGCAGCCAGGGTGTTTGCCCTTTGGCAGATGGGGGGCCACAGGCCCAATGTCCCACCCAGGACAAGACCCGGCCTCCCACCCATGATAGTGCTCACCTCATTGGGGCTCCCGTCCTGCAGCAGCCTGGCATGGCACTCAACTGAAGCTGCCGAGATGGACAGGGTAATGCCTTGTCATGAAGGACCTGAAGGATCTCTCCGCCCTCTGCTTTCTTAACACCCCCCCAACACTTCCCCTTTCCACCTCACCTCTCTTTTGATCGCGTTCTCTCCTCTCCATCCCTTGCTCCACTCTCTGCCTCCGGCCTGGCCAGCCTGTCCTGTCTGCCTGTCCATCGCTCTCCTCCTCCTACAGCCACCTACGGCCCCCTGTCATCAGCACACTTACCAGGAAGTCCAACTGAGTACAATAAAACTTCCAGGTAAGTACACTGCAGTTGGAGCCTTTCTCCCTGCAGTGTCTTCTGTGGATCTCCCCTTTCCAGCTCTTCTCTCTCTCAGTCCGGCTGCCTGGTTTCTTTTTGTCTCCTTCTGTCTCTCCCTTTGATTCACTCTCTCTTCCCCCCCTTCCCCCTGTTTGTGGATTTCACTTTCAAGCTCTTCTGTGTCTGCCTTGCTTGCATCTGCCTGCCTGTCCCCCTCTTTCCTGCCTGTCTGTCCGTCTGTTCCTCCCCCTCTCTTTCTCTCTGTGGAGTCTCCAGACCCTCTTTCTAGAGCTCATTGCATTTATTTCCATAACGGGCTTGATTACTAGTTAGGATATAATGTGAAAATAGATTAATAAGAATAATGACAGCAACCTACCCTAATTTGACAATTATACTAACCCACTGCCTAGATTTGTTCAGGGAAGATTTCATGTTACCAGCAAGGTGCGGAAGCCAATTTCCCATGTTCTGATAACATGTTGGCACAGAAGAAGAGGAGTCCTCCCTTTTGCCTCTGTACAAGTACATCCTGGAAACAGGAAGTTTTCCTGTGGAGTTACAGAGAAATATGGAAGACGGGATCACATGTCTCTGGCATAGAATAGCCATCTGAATTTTAGAAATTCAGTCCATCTTGGGTTGCGCCTGGCCCCAAAAGACCCTTGAGTGTGTTCCTCCAGGAAAAAAAGCCCTGGGATTCAGTAAAAAGAAGTGTGTCTTTGCTGATAGGTACCTACTTTGGGCATCTGTAAAATCAAATCCCTTTGGTGTAGTGGTTATATGCACGGACTCTAATCTGGGAGAACTGGATTTGATTCCCCACTCCTCCACTTGCACCTGGCTGGATGGCTTTGGGCAAGTCGTAGCTCTGATAAGAGCTGTACTTGAAAAAATATCGGTTTCTGTAAAGAGCTCTCTCAGCCCCACCCACCTCACAGGGTTTCTGTTGTGGGGAGGGGAAGAGAAAGGAGTTTGTAAGCCGCTCTGAGACACCTTTGGGTAGTGAAGGGTGGGGTATAAATCCAATCTCCTCCTCTCCTCTCCTCTCCTCTCCTCTCCTCTCCTCTCCTCTCCTTTTGACCATTCTCCTTGAAATTTACCGGTGTTTATTAGATTAGAGAGAAGACTATGTTTGTGCAAATCTGGCACCATTGTCTTTAAAAACTGCTGTTCTCTTGAATAGATTCTGTTGAAAATAATGGTCCCAAAACTCTGTAACTAGAGTAAAAATACCCAGACAGATTTGAATCCCAAACCTATAATATCCTAGTCTAAAATCAGCAATCACAATGACGTTCCCCCCTCAAATCCTGGATCTGAAATTATAATGAATTTTTTTTGTGTGTTCTCTCCTAGTGCTTGTCATGGTTGTCATCTCCTCTGTATTTGAAAGTGACTCCTAACTCTACCAAAGTGTGTTATGCTAATGTAACTGTCAAAGAATTAAGCAGATTTTTGGAAGAGGTGTGCAGAATAAAACCTAAATGAAATTAGCATCACTAATAATGTTCAAGGAATTGTGATTAACAATTAAGTATTCGCTCCAAGCCACAAAGTCCTAAAGTTCATCTCCATAATTAGAAAACATCAGCTATCATGTAGTTAACCTGATTATCACACGCATCACTGAAAAAAAAAACTTTTAAGGAGTGATAATTAAAAAGGGAACTAGTTAATTGGTAAAGCTGTGGCCTTTAACATTCAATTGCTGAAAGAGAAATTAGGACCAATATATTAAAGAAAATCATTCTGAGCCTGCAGCTAAAGACCCAAAAGTACTAGTTCTGACCTTGCAATTGGCATAAATGGCACTAGTTAACTCAGTTTCACAATATTAATTCTGTTAACTTCTCTGTGCACATTAATTATATTTTGAAATCTGCTTTTTAAGTTAAAAGACAAAAATAAAAAGTTTTAAGACTTTTTATTTTGATTTTAATAATAACATGAACAATAAACAAACAATAAATGTTAAACATTAATCCATAAACAATAAAATAGAGTAGAGCAAGACTGGGTTACAAGAACAACATTTTGCATCTAAACACTTCTAGCCGTTGTATGTGTGGAAGCATCATAAACAACCAAGATTCAAGACCAAGCCTGGTAAACTTTGAAGCTAAATAGCATCCGGTCTGTGAATGTTTATTTATTGGGGGATCAGGAGACAGGTCCAGAAGACTAAAGTCTTGTGTGAATGGATGAAACAAGTGAAATGGTTGAAGTACATCTCATGCAGATTATCAGAATAAAAAGCAGCTACTTAAATTACCACTGTCATTCCCCAGAAGGCTTTGGGCACTGAGATTCCTGGGACGTCATCAAGTGATAAGAAAATATATTTGAAAGAGTCAGCAATATTTTCTTTAAAAGGGAATATCTAATGATATTCAGAACCAAAGTGTTCTTATGAGTGATGAACTGGAGAATAGTAAAGAGTACTAAAACCTAGTGCAGCAGCCATCTTGAAATAGGTTTTCTTACGAATTGCACAATATCACAACATTTTATTTGCTCCACACTTCAATCTCCTGCAACATCATGGTGCAATGTTTGCAGGGGTAAGTATGATACACAGTAATCAGGGAGCCATGGGACTGGAGTCCTCCCATTGAGATTGCCAATCACTCTGTGCAAAAACTGGAACCTTGCCTATTTATAGGCCAATTTAGAAAAAAACAATATGATACCCCAACCCCTGTTTCTATTCCACAAGCTGGAGGCTTGGGGGAAAAATGGACTGACAATTCAGAAAAGACTATCAAACACTGTCCATTTGATTTTTGAAACTGGTCCCAGAGTAAACTATGAAAACAATGCCATACAAAGTCTAATAGTTTTCTCAGTGCAGCTGCCTCACCAGGCACTTTCTATTTATTTCGACTGCCACAAGTCTGTTTCAACAATCTGTTAAGTCCCGTGAAAGCCTTGTTTACAAAGGGCCAGACATCAATCATTCCATCCTGCCTTACCTTCCATTTCTCAGTTTTCAAGATACTCTTCCTTTTAAAAGTCTATTCTACCTTCATTCTTTCTCTTCTTACATATCACCTCAACTGCAGCCATCAGTATTTAATTCATTAGCCACCCATTTTTTAAAAAATCTCTTGACACTATATTCCTCTCAAGTATTATTAACGATAGCATCTTACTTGTGAATAAAGTTGTGATTCTAATAATTTTTCTCTCCTTTTTCCAGAATGAAATCATTTTTACTACATGAATATATTCAGCACGTTGCTTTCTCACCACGTATTGTCTCTTGATTTCAATGTATTAAGATACACGCAGCAGAGATACATTATACTCCTCAATTACCAAGATGCTTGGGGGGGGGGACATACATTTTAAAAATAAATAAAAGGTTGTGATGCTCATTTTTAAAATGTTTTAGATAGGGATTCATTTATGATTCTGGTTATATGAGCTGAAACTGACACAAAGGTTTTAAAACTTTTAACAACAGATAACTGATTCCCAGTCTAAGAATGAAGGCAGATATAATATAAAAAGACGATTGGCTGCATATTGTTCTGCTTCACTGTGAGCCTAGTTTTGCTGCTGAAGTGACAATCATATTAACCATTCAACTGAACACAGCATCAAACTGTCAGTTTTGCTGCTTCCTGACAGTCCATTTTTTTTGCTTGCTGAATTCTCCACCACCTCCAACCACAAGCCTAGATAGAAACAGAGTATATACCTCTGATCCAAGGCATTCAGTTGTAGTCACAGGGCGCTAACTTATTTTTCACCAGCTGAGAAAGGGGAGAAAAGGTAGAGAAAAGACTGACAGGTTCTTAATAGTTGTCTGACACTTCAATTGTGAAGGTAGGCTTGGAGCACTGTGAATATGCCATCAGCCCCATTTTATAGCTGTCTTCAATAGGCCTCTGCCCACCAAGCCAAGTGCCCCATTGTACATGTACAGTGACCTTGTTTGGTTGCTTCCTCACGCTGTAAAAAGAGTGGACACTAGCACCTGTCAGATAGCCTACAATACATGGCTGGCATGGTGAGCAGGGTTCCCGCTAAGCTGAGTTAGTGTGAGCTAGCCTCTGGCTCACACATTTTTGCCTTGGCTCAGGAAGGATGGCTCCAGAGCAAACTAATGTATGCAGCAGCCAAATCGCTCGCTCACCACTTTAATGGCAGTAGCTCACAAAGTAGAATGTTTGCTCATAAGACTCCACAGCTTAGAGGGAGCATTGATGGTGAGTTCACTTTAGTGGAATGCAATTTATATAGGTATGAATTACTTTTTTTTACATTGAGAGACCTTATTTATCATAGGTTAACCAGCCAAATTAGTAATTGATACATGAGTTTCAAAGAGGAACCAAGAGGTATCAAAATATGAGTTTTGCAGACACTTCAGCAAGGAGATTAATGAGAACCTGATTTAAGAAAAATACTGTGGGATATTTCATGCAAGATCAGCAAAACATGGGCTGGCCTGAAAACATGTTTCACCTATTATGGGATGCAATGCTTTTTAGTGGACTAGAATCTAGGAGATCTGGGTTCAAGTCCACATGCTGTCATGAACTTGATGTGTGGCCCTGAACCAGTCACTCTTGCTCAGCCAAAATTAGGGATGTTCAAATGCCTGCCAGTTATGCTCAGTTCCCATTTGCTAGTGGAGATCAGGCCACGAGTTTCAGATGTTTACAATCTCTTCATGTGTATTCCAGAACCAGGCTACTTGCAACCTCCAGAAGTTCACTTGTAGCTGATAAAGTGTTAGCTGGGAAGAAGATATTGGATTTATACCCTACCCTCCACTACCTGAAGGAGTCTCAGAGTGGTTTACAATCCCTTTCCCTCCCCCTTCCCCTCCCCACAACAAACACCCTGTGAAGCAGGTGGGGCTGAGAGACCTCTCTCAAGGACTGCCATTGAGAGAACGGTTCTGAGAGAACTTGTGACTGACCCAAGGTCACATCATCAGCTGCATGTGGCAAACTGGGGGATCAAACCCGGTTCTCCCAGAGTAGAGCCCATGCTCTTAACCACTACACCAAACTGGTTGTCCTTTGTCATCCTGTGATCTGTAGGGA
>NW_015159766.1:109829-118653 GCF_001447785.1 Gekko japonicus
GGAACTGACTCTCAGCTGTTCAGCTGGAAGTAGGGTTGTTCTGATTTCCCATCCTGGAAACTTTGCCACCTCCCAGACCTGGGGATATAAAGTGAATTTATTGGGTGGGAGTGATTGTTGTTCTCTTGGACTGCAGAGAAAGTGAGATAAATGAGCTCTTCTCCTCCTCTGTTTTTTTGTAACAGAATTCAGAATCAGTGCTTGTGTCCCTGAGAAGCTTTGAGGTGGGAATGAGAACTGAGTTCTCAAAAATACACTAAAATACATTAAAGTCTTAAAGCCTTATTCTGAAAATGCTAAAAAAAAGTTGCCCTAAGTTCAGCAACATTGTGATTTCAAAAGCCTTCTTTGTTCTACATATTATGTGTTCTTCTTACAAGTGGTTTGTCAGTGAACATAACTATAACCTGTGTAAAGGTCCTATCCTTGTAAAACCACTTTAGTCAAACTCTGCAACTCCTAAAGTATTTGGTAAATGGTTTTATTAAGTTGAGTGGCAAAACTTTGGCTTAAACAATACAGCAGATGAGGTTTGTATTAACAGGACATGCTTCGTGCAGCTTAGTTTATTATAAATAAGATCCCCATCAGTAGTTCCATCTGTCACCTAAAACTTCCAAAAATATCAAAGCTATAAAAGAATACTTTGGCCTCTCTGTTCCTGATGAATTCTCAGGACAACACCCTTCCCCTTAGAAACAGGGATGAGGTTAGGGGTTCTGCCAAGCCTAAATCTTCCCTCCATCTTCATCAAAGACTCTAAAAGGAATTTACAATAGTTGCACCATATTATAAAAGTGATGTGATATGGTGTGCATATTTTCAAACACAAGAGATCACTAGCACAAAACAACACAGTACCCTACTGATTTGCCTTAGGGAAAAATTGATGTTGACAATCAAGACAATTGTGAGTTGGTTCATCTTTACTTACAAACAGTAAAATCTGTAATAGCACGTGATGGTAGAAGCCAGATAGTTTTGCTGTATAGTATATTGGGAAGTGAGGGAAGATGTTTACATTGCAGGCCATCCCTACAAAAGAAGGGATGACCTGTGCTAAGTGGGGGGGGGGAACTTCCCACTCAGAGTTTGAGGGGGACATCAAGATGATTTGTGGAGGGGGCAGTGTGTAGAACAACCCTCCAGTTTACCTCAGCCCTACCTTTTCAGGGTTTCTTTTAAATATTCTCCTCTATGGATTGGAGAGCACATCTTTCCTGGATTTGTGCTCTCTGATTCATACTGAAGAGATGGTATGACGGTCCCATCCACTTCCGTCCCTCAGAGACAAGATTCTCCCTCCATTGTTCTTTCCCTTTACTGACTGAGCTGCCCTAGTAATGTGTTTTCTTCTTTGCTGAAGAACTTTGGCTGTCCCAACCTGTCACCATACAATATTTTGGCTGTTGGCTCAGCCCAAGAACCTGAGGGAAGGGTCAGGGACCCACTTTAACTTAAACAAATTAAATGGCATTTGAAGAATTTTGAAATTCAAAAATAACAAAATATTTTATTTAACATAGAGGGGAAAGGTCAGGTGAAATCAGGGGTTGAAATTTCTGAGGTAAAACTAGTATATGCAGACTTTACTTCTTATGTTTCAGGCTAATGAAAGTTTCTTACGCTATTAAGAGTTACTTAAAATCTTTGTATTGAGAGGTTTTTGTTCCAGTGCTTTCCCCAAATACTCCAGTACACTTTCTTTGAGTATTCCCGAAGTCTTTTGGTTTCCAGAAGGCTGGTACACTCTTACCAGTACCCAAACCCCTTATCTTGAAACACCAGTACTCATCTCATTTTTTTAACTGCCTCTTAAGGTCTCCAAAGGCAGTTTCTAACCACACCAGACCAGGGATCTCTTCACTCTTCAGGGCTAACTCCCTGTTTGACTGGATAGGGAAATTCCCCTCTCACTAAAAGTTCTATCCCCATTCTTTGCCTGAATAGGATTCTTCACCTACTTCCCAAACTTCCTTGCCAACTTTCCACTGTCTGTGTTAAACTGCTGTCAGTCAGGGCTGAATTCCAAAACTGTCAGTACTCAACTCTTCTCAGCTAGTGCTGAAATCAGACTGAATTCTCCTCAGCATCTAGTTCACAAGTGTTTCTCTGCTCAGCTGATGTTAACCAACCAGATCTTTTGGAACAGCCTGTCACTCAAGGCTTTCTGGCTCTGTGAAGAATTTACGGACCTTTATCTGTTTGTGCAGCACCTCTAAGCTTTTAAAAGTGCAGTTTGTCACAGATGGTATTAAAGCCTTCAATGTACTGAAGAAGTGTTACCACAACACCCTGCTGCAGTATCCCCTTCTCAACCCAGATATATCTGAACCTGACAATAGTGGTGTTTTCATCTACACTTTGCAGGATCTGTGGAGTGCAAAGTAGAATCTAGAATAATATAATAGGCAAAAAACCCTTCCCCTTCCTAAGGATACCTGGATTTTTAGAGTAGGCTGAAACCTGAATGCAAATGGCCAGTTCAAGAAATGCTGCCATTACAGTTCTAATCCAGGTTTTGGGTGCATATATCACAAATATCTCTAATAGCATATATCCCTAATATCCCATATCCTTGACAGCAGGACAATGGTAAATAGCATACTGATATTTTTAGGCATTTGTCTGCTTCCTGCAACAGTGGGGGGGGGACGACACAGGAAAAGGTCATTTTCTACAGGTAATTTTCTTGTTATCATTGCTTCATAAAAGTGACATGTACTATTCTATAGTTTCAGGTGGGTAGCCAAGTTAGTCTGCAGCATAAGAACAAGACCTGAGTCTAGTTGCAGCTTAAAGACCAACAAGATTTCCATGGTATAAAGGTTCTGAGAGTTTAAGCTCTCAAAGGGAGCTTTGACTCCCAAAATGTATACCCTGGTCTTTAGGTGCTACTGGATTCAAATCTTGCTCTCATATCATTCTATGACAGAAATATTTATAAAAGTTCCACAATTCAGAACTTCATCACAACCAAAATGAGGCTTTTATGAAAAGCTGGTGTAATCATCTGCAGCCTCCCTAATAAAAATATCAAACCCAGAGTCAAATTACACATTAGTGTTTTTACCATGTTCAGTTTACACATTTGTTTTCTTTTGTAAATGCAGCTGCAGGGATTGCTTTTTACAAGCAGGAGAATAGCGTGGGGAAAGGAAGGTAATGTAATCCTTTCTTTCCCTGCCATTTTTTCAATGAAAAACTATCCCTGGGCTATATTTGCATCCCACTCTCCCTCACACTATCTTCCTCTTTTAAAAAGCAACCCCAGAAGCCTCATTTCAAAAGAACACATAATGGGCAGTTAGACTCAGAGTCAGTCATTCTGAGTATATATAGAGTTTGCATAATAAACCCACAGAAAGATCTATAAAATTTCACCAAGCAATGTATCTACTACAAGTGGGTGACCGGCAAGGACTTGCAGACAGCATCTTATTTTCCTCTCCCCCACTATTTCCTCTTTTCTTTCCCTTTTCTGAAAGCACCCATAACCTCTCCTTTTCCTGCTTTCTCATATCTTTTCCACCCACCAGGCAACCTCCCTTTAAGGTAAAGGTAAAGGTTCCCTTGCTCGAAAGCCGGTGCTCATCTCCGTTTCAAAGCCGAAGAGGCAGCGCTGTCCGAAGACGTTTCTGTGGTCATGTGGCCGGCATGACTAAAACCAAGGTGCGCGGAACACTGTTACCTTCCCACCTAAGTGGTACCTATTTATCTACTTGCAATTTCTTGCTTTCAAACTGCTAGGTTGGCAGGAGCTGGGACTAGAGATGGGAGCTCACTCCATCATGCGGCACCCGGGTCTCGAACTGCTGAACTACTGACCTTCCACAGCCTGCAGTTCAGCGTCTTAACCACTTGAGCCACTGCAACTCCTTAACCTCCCTTTAACTGCCCACTAATATTCAGGTCTCCCTCCTTCCCTCCCACAAGCAGGGAATTGCACTGTGGAGAAATGTCAGCCACAGGTTTAAAAATGTATAGAATGGACCTCCTCCAAGCTACACACACCAAATGCACAGGGGACCTCACCATGCCACCCACTCCTCTACAATCTCTCCAAGTTGGAGGTGGATTACATTTCTGGGATCCCAGTTACAGACACCCCCCCCCCCCAAAGGGGTCTTCCCAATGCTCTCTCTGGAAAAGACAGCTGCAGTTCCATCCAAAAGTCTATGGAATGGCTCAGGAACAAGACAGTGACAGCAAACGCACAGGGAAACGTCACCTGGGCAGACTCCCCCCCCTCAAGGCACTGGAAGCAAGGCAAGCATCCTCCTATGCTCATAGCCCCCAGCCCCCAAGTCTCCAAAGGTAGGTTCGGAAGGACAGAAAGGCAGACATCCCTTGAGGTTTGACAGGCACTCCCCAAACTAACCCCACAACAGCTTAGCATTCACCCCAACCCCACCAGACCAATTGAACTCAGAGTTTTCCATTTAAAATGATGCAATGACAAAAGGTGGACATGACAAGAGACTTCCAACAGGGGCTCCCCAAAGCTACCCCACACAATGACAGCTTGGCGGGCACCCCAGCCACACCAGACAAGTGTGCCCAGAGATCACAACTCTCACAGCCCCTCCCCAAGGGCTGACATAACCCATGGCAAATTCTTCTACTGGGCAGAGGAAAAGAAACATCTGTCAGGCTGGCTGGGCCAGCCACAATTCTCCAAAGGCAGATTTGGAAGGACAGAAAGGCAGATATGACAAGAGACTTCTGACAGGGGCTTCCCAAAGTAACCCCATGACAACTTGGCAGGACCCCAGCCACACCAGACAAGCAAGGGAAGCATGCCCATAACTCTCACAGCCCCTCACAATGGCTGAAACAAATCACTGTGAATTCTACTGTGCAGAGGAAAAGAAACACCTGTTGGGCTGGCTGGGCCATCCACAATTCTCCAAATGTGGATGTGGAAGGCCAGAAAGGCAGACATGACAAGACTTCTGACACGGGTTCCCCAAAGCTACCCCATGACAGCATGGCAGGCACCCCAGCACCGCCAGACTAATGGAAATAAGTGTTTTCCATTTTAAGTGATTAGTGGTGCAAACGGTCTGGTATAATAAAGAGGGCACAGTTTCTTGACCAACCAAGTGTTTATGGATTAGTGTCAATGTATGTTCATACACTGAAGTAATGCATTGGGACTATTTAAAGTATATTCCTAATAATAGTTGTACCACTAGGGTTGCTTCCATAGTGGATGTTAGGACTGGTTCCTCTCCAGTTTCTCCAAATTGGGGGCAGATTACGGTTCTGGGGTCCTGAGTTATGCCCCCTGCCAAAGAAGGTGTCTCCATCCTTCATTGTTGCCAATGGAGGGGGGGAGAACAGCAAAAAGCAAGGGCAGTAGAAGCCCAACAAAACAGTGGGGACCACGTGCCTCGCCGATCAGCTGGACAGCCCTTTAAATCTAGCAGGAGGGAGGGAGAGGGGTGGTCACGGCCCCCCGAGCATGTGGCCCATGACCATCCCTCTCCCTCCCTTTGGCTATATTTAAAGGGCCCCCAACTGATTGGAGAGCCATGTGGTCCCCACCGCTCAGCTGAAGTCCTTTAAATCTGGCAGGAGGGAGGAAGAAGGGTGGCCGAGTGGGTGGTCATGCTTGGGGGTGGAGCTTGGGAGCTTGGAGGCAGCCCTACCCACCTCTGAACACCCCCCAATCCCCCCACTGGAGCAAGGAGGGGACCTGGCAATCCAGGAGGGGAAGGGAAAGGAGATTGTTAGCCACTGAGACTCCTTTGGGTAGTGAAGGGCGGGGTATACATCATCATCATCATCATCATCATCATCATCATCATCATCATCATCATCATTGTTAGAGAATGAACTTGATATTTTGCTTTATGAACTATATTTATTGCTACACACAATGGACTGTGCACACACACACACAGGCTCAGAGAACTGTACATTTCAAGTCACCTGTTGTGATGAAACACATAGAAGGTGCCTTACACATGAATAAGGTTTCAGCTACACAGTTACCAGCCTGGTGAAGAAGCACACACCTCCATTATTGTGAGCAGTAAGAAATAACAGCTTTGAGAAGAGACAGCCCCCATTGCTGGATCAGTTGTAGTCATGTACTACCCATCATTGCTTTTGTTCCTGCATTGGTATTTCCTGCCACATGGACATTTGGTTTACAATAGAATGAAGAATCCTGACGCCAAGGTTTTTACACCTGCCCAGATGCCATTCCTTGAGTAAGGTATTAGATTTCAATATTGGCCACTCCTTATAGGCAACCTCCCACTCGTATAGGTAACCAATAGGATTGTTTTTGGGACGGACTAGTAGGTAGGTGGATCCACAGGTTGGAACAGTTACCTCCCACATACTGGATCCTCTATTAAAGGTAAGGACCATTCACCTGGCCCTTCCTAGCTAGCAACCCCAGCAACAACCCCTGTCTGCTTTATACTCCTCTTAAGTCCCACTTGCTATCCCCAACCCTTGCCTCCACTGCCCATACGTGCTGGCTGGTTCTGGTCATGTGTTAATTCCCTAGTCTTCGATTTCTTCCCATCCATTCTTCATTGGAACAATCAAGCTGCTAAGACAGATAAGTATCACCCATCATCACCCCCACCTGCTAATGCAAATGTGCTTATTTTAATATTGTATTTCTGAGGAACTTGATTGAATGTGTGAGTGCATCAGTATTGTTTATATGAGATTTATTTTCTTAAGTAAAAGACATTTATTTTAACTACAACAGCCTCGAACTCCTTTACTGGTGACCCTCGGTGGGAACAGGACCTTGGTATAGTTGGCAAGAACCAGTTTATAAATTGCCAGTTGCTGTAAATAAAGCAATTCGGCTAACAATCATCATCATCATCATCATTATTATTATTCCCCGCCCTATCCCACAAATGGAGTCACACATCTCTACAGGTCTCTTCGGTAGAAATGATAACCTCATACTTCCATACACATGACAGCAGATTATCTGGCCACTTGTGATAGGTATAGCATTCTTTAGATTTGGCTTCTCTTTCCTTTCAACTGCAACCTTAATGTGAACTGAACCTATTTAATTAAGTATAAGTTTTACTTTCGCAATATGATTCTTGGAAAATTTATTTTTCTGCATGCAATATCATGCTTCTATGACCAGGGAAGCTCTGCTATATTACCCACATATCCCAATAGCAATTAAATGAACTGGGCAATAAAGCCAGGAAGACGTGTGTTCCACATTGGTTGGGAGAAGGAGTGCTAGGATCCCATGAGGGCATCAGTTCTCAGACTCAGCATTTGCTAAGGAACTTTTGCCCGGATAAGGCAGGAAGGGTTAAAAAATCTGAGCACCTTTTTAAATATTTCAGTGAGGTGTTCACGTGATATTCAAGCTATGTATTCATGCTGGATGTGGAGCGAGGGAGAGAATAGAGCAATATCAGCTTCTTTTCCCTAAGTTTCCACAGGTTGCTCCCATCCCCAGCCCATCAATGCTCAGGTAACACTTGTAATTCTAAAGTCAGGGTAGCTGAAGTGTTTTCTTTTCCTTTCTTTTCTTAGATCTGCAACAGCCCTTTGTGTTATGAAATCCTATTCTCCTGTATATTGTGCTCTAGATTGTAAAACTGTGCTGTAGTAAATAAAGTCATTTTCCTTTTAAGAAAGCAGTCTGTGATCAAAGTGCCTCACCTCCATGCCTAGTTGCTCATTCACACACAGAGAGAGGGAAATGGGGGCTGAGGGTCTCTGCACATGAACAGAGAGCCTTTTTACTGGTGCTCTAGACCACTGGTGTAATGTATTGGAACGATTACATGAATCACCTCATAGGACTCCCATGTTAAGCTTCGAGCCAAACCAGGGCTCCTCCAAACGAACTTCCTATTGGTCGCTCTGCAACAGCGACCAATCAGAACTGTGCCATTCCCTGCGAGGGAACGACTCCCATTGGTCTTTAACTCATCAATCTCATTGGTTGTTAAATGTAAATAGGCGTGGCTATATTAGCCCGGTAATGTTTAAAAGGAGGCTAGCTCCCAATGTTAAACAGTTCTGGTTTCTTACTGAGTTGAGTGCTTGTTCGTTACTTCCAATAAAGCTGAATCACTTGCTGAATCACTCTACGAGTCCTTTGTTAGCACGATCTAACAATTGGCGACGAGGATGGGATGTTAGAGCAGGTAGGCAGCCCTGCGGACATCCACACTTCGGACTCGGAAGAAAGCGAGCAGAGCACAGCAGCCGATCCAGCGGAGGCGCCACTAGCTCCGGTGCCCAAGTCTCCCACGATGGCTGGAAACCAGAGGTTCGAGTGCTTTGAACCCTCCTCAGAAGACTGGGACTCCTACCTATCCAGGTTCGAGTTCCATCTGGAAACGCATGACATTACCGACGAGGCCAAGAAACGAGCATGCCTCCTGAGTTCCTGCGGAAAGGGAACCTTCGACATAGCCAGGTCGTTGATGGCCCCAACGGATATGAAAACTGTCTCCTACGCTGACATCACAAAGAAGCTTAAAGCCCATTTTTCTCCACAACTGTCGGAGATCGCCTGCCGGCACGCATTTTACAAGCGGAACCAGGCTGGAGGCGAGACCATCACAGATTTCGTGGCGGCCCTTCGCAAAGCTGCACGGCCGTGTAACTTCCACAACGTGGAGGAAGTCCTCAGAGACCGCCTCGTTTGCGGCCTTAAAGACGAGAGGCTACAACAGAGGCTGTTCGCCCGCACCACCCTGACCTGGGCAGTGGCCTACGAAGAGGCCGTGGCCGCGGAAGCAGCGGACAAGTCCACGAAGGAGGTCCGCCAGCGGATGGCAGAGCACAGCGTCCACTCTCAGCG
>NW_015159766.1:120918-121032 GCF_001447785.1 Gekko japonicus
AAACCCTGGGCCAGATTGCATCTAGATTTCGCTGGCCCGTTCCAGGGGAATATGTTCCTTATAGTCGTGGATGCAATGTCTAAATGGTTGGAAGTTGTGCGCATGAAAACAGCC
>NW_015159766.1:121600-134690 GCF_001447785.1 Gekko japonicus
TGGCGGCGCCACATAGATCAGTTAAGGAGGCGTTGGGCTAAGGACAGCGCTGACTCTCCGACGGCTGAATCCTCTGACGTTGAGTGGAGACCCCCAGAGCAGGCGGTGAGTACCGAAAGGCCCGGTACTGTCCCCGAGTCAGGGCAGACCCCTGGGTGCGGGGCTGAAACCCCAGTAGAGTTTGTGCCTGAACCAGGCTGTATTGAACCCCACACTGGCTCACAACCTTGTGTGCCCATAGAGCCTGCACCGCTTCGCAGGTCTCAGCGTACGCGGCAAATGCCGACTTATCTCAAGGACTATGATTGCAATAAAGTGTTGGAATAGCTGATGTACAAAGGCATGACTTGACTGTATGTAAATAATAAAACAAGGGTATGTTGTTTTAACTTAGGGGGGAGGAATTGTAATGTATTGGAACGATTACATGAATCACCTCATAGGACTCCCATGTTAAGCTTCGAGGCAAACCAGGGCTCCTCCAAACGAACTTCCTATTGGTTGCTCTGCAACAGTGACCAATCAGAACTGTGCCATTCCCTGCGAGGGAACGACTCCCATTGGTCTTTAACTCATCAATCTCATTGGTTGTTAAATGTAAATAGGCGTGGCTATATTAGCCCGGTAATGTTTAAAAGGAGGCTAGCTCCCAATGTTAAACTGTTCTGGTTTCTTACTGAGTTGAGTGCTTGTTCGTTACTTCCAATAAAGCTGAATCACTTGCTGAATCACTCTACGAGTCCTTTGTTAGCACGATCTAACAACTGGTGAACAAAGGAAACTAAATATCAGTTTGGGTGGTGGTGATCCAAAGACTATTGGGCCAGGGGAAAGAAGTGGGAAAGTACTTTCACAGACACATGCTTGCATGTGCAATCCCCTGCCCCTCCATGACATTTCATGACATTTACCTGCCCCCTCTCTTGTCTTTTTTACTATTTTAAACCATAATCAAACCTTCTGACTGTGGGTATAACTGACTAGTGTCAGAAGAGTAAGATTTGCAGTGGCAGGCAAGGACTTGTTTTCCAACCAAATCATCCAAGGGACTGCTTAGGGTGGCTCAACAAGAAGGATGGCAAAAAAAAAAAAATAATAATCAAGAAGGATGGCAACACATGCCAATGGTCTCAGCCGCCAGTCATCTCTTGGTCCTGCACTGTCACTGGCCAGCAACACTGTGGTCCAAGGAGGGGATAGGGTTTGAGGCAATAAGCACAAAATACAAAACTGGCCCTTGGATTGTTGTTTTTGTTGTTGTTGTTCAGTCGCACAGTCGAGTTTGACTCTTCGTGACCCCATGGACCAGATCACGCCAGGCCTTCCTGTCTTCCGCCATCCTCTGAAGTTGGCTCAATTTCATGTTCGTTGCATCTGTGACACTGACTAACCATCTCATCCTTTGCCATCCCCATCTTCTTAGACCTTCAATCTTTCCCAGCATCAGGGTCTTCTCCAGTGATTGCTTCTCCTTGGATTGCTCTGGGAAAATAGGGCTGACAGATGTGTGGAGATCACTGGTGGGCTGTGCTGCCATGATTTCAGTCTCTCCTACCACTTTTACCCACTTTCAGTCCATGTGAATAGGACTTGAAAGACTTGAATTCTGCATTGCAGATGAAAATAATTGGATATCTAGTAATTCCTGTCAGCTAATAATATTTCATTTCTTTTGAGATATTGTATTCTGAAACTTTATAAATTATAATCAGTGCAATGAGAGTGTGCTGGGGTAGAATCAACAATTAATCTACAATGACACTGAAATATTTATATACTGCGGCCAAAATGAAATGGCTTTTCCCTCCTCCTAGGAATATTGTACCTTCCAACCTGCTTTCTATTATTAAGACTAACTACAAATGTTTCCCCATCAGTGCCCCCCTTCCCTTCATTAGTGCCCTTTCTCTATTAAACAGAGAAATTAAACTTCAGAGGAATTACCAGGAATATATCTACCAAGATCTGCTTAATCTTATTCTATAATCCATCTTAATTAGAGGTCCAGAAACATTCCATAAATGGAGATACATGGACAGATTCACAGTTTGGTATTAGTGAAATGGGCTTTTTAAAATTTCAGTGCATGCATTTCCCTCTGTAAAAATCACAGCATCAGCCACACTTTTGAGATAGCAAAAATACCTTGCTTGGTTACTGCATAGAAATTTAATCACTGTATCTGAATGTGTCCTATTCAAGTGCATAAATTGTCTGAAATCATACCAACCTATTCATTTCATTACAAAGGATACATACTGAAAGTTGTAGCAACAGCTTTGAAAGGAAAAAGGACTTTTAAGCAGAAGAAACAATTTGCTTTTATAATGATAGCATTCATATTTTTGTTGCATTCATTATAAACCTAGTTTAATCTACATTTAATAACCTACAAAATATTCTTTGTGACTATTTAGAATGGATTGGTGTTATTTTTTTTTATATAATAGTATGGAAGACCCAAGAAGACCTTGGCTGTGATCAACTGAGCAAAGTGCTGCAAACACAGCCAGAGTTTTCTCATTGTCAGCTATAAAATGTTTGCACACACAATTGTTTGCTTTGAATAGCTGAGAAAGGGTCCACAGTATATATGAGGTTCAGTGGATAGCAGTAATCATCTTCAACTGCAGATGGGGAAACAAGCTTCAAATTCACTTTTGTCTGATATGTCTGTAAAATATTAATATCTAGGAGAAAACCCAATCCTATCTCAAGATGAAAAAACTCTGTTTTTCTTCAGAATTTACAGTGTAGAGGTATCTATATACCAATGTTGATGTGTAGCTCCCATCTGTGGATACCTACATCTGTGGACTGGGGCAACACAGATGGCACAATCATTTTTTCAGCAAACTTGAGGGACTCTCCAGGTGTGCAGAAAAATCTGAAATTTTCAAAAAAAGGGGGGGGGGATCCTGCCACATAAAATAGCATTCTCTGTACAAGCACAGAGAACACACTTACTGGTACAGCTAGTGCTGGCCCCTGCCTCAGGGAACCAGTCCAGGCCCAGCTGCCATGGTGACGGATGCCAGGACTGGCTCCTTGCCTGACGGTGATGGCGGTGGGTGCCAGCAGAGGCTCCTTGCCTAGCTGCCATGTCAGAGCACTCCAGGAGCCACTCTGGGCCTGGCCACCTCAGGGGAGCACTCTGGGTGTTGCTCCAGCTCAGCCACCATGATGGAGCACTATGGAAGAGGCTCCAGGCCTGGCTGCAGCAGCAAAAGAAACAGATAGCCGCTCTGGGCTCAGAACAGCTCCCAGACACAGTTGCTACTGTCGCCAAGCAAAAGCTGGGTGCTGGGTCCTGGAGCCACTATGGGGGGAGATGGGATTTCCCCCTTGAATCTCCCCTCTGAGCCTTAAGGGGACTTGATAGTAATGGGGGGAGGAATTTCCCCCTCCGTGAGTATCATGAGTCCCCACTTGTTCCTTTATATTTTATATGGTTAAGGAATTAGTAATTTGTCAACTTGCCCTAAGACCTATGACTTTAGTTTGTTCTAGAATAAGGCTGTTCAATGTACTAATTGCTGTTAGTCTTTCTGTAGACCCCAAAATATTACATTCTGGATTATTTGGGCTGGGCTTCACTGAAGCTTCTAATTTTGTTTCTAGTTTTCAAGGCTCCAAGAGCAGATGACATGATGTCACATGGGACTGCTAAACTTTGCTAGGTATGAATGAAAGACTTTAACAAGCCTCCTAGTATCAAAGACTAATTTAATTCTCAGTCTGCAAAATGAACTACACAAAATGTACCATTGCTGTGAACATTTAGAAACTAGCCATCCCTATCTTTCTGGTAAATTGCCAATATGTCTCATTATGGGTTCTGAAACAGCAGAACCCTTATAACTGGAGTTTGGGGTGCACCCCTATTTCTAACATCTGCTGAATGTGTAGTTTGCACAGCAAGAAAATACCTTGTGTTTAATGTCACATAAGTAGGGTAGCACTGTTGAAACTACCCTGATGTTAGAAGCAGAAGTGACACATTCCTTCAAAAGTTACAGATCACAGCTGAAAACTGGGAACCATTTACTTAAATACTTTGTATTTCCACTATTTATGAGAATGCTTGACAAATATTGTTTTGACAGGACATCTTGAAAAAGATTGTTTTAGCTTTGTAGCTAACAGTAGGATTTAAGCAGCCCAATGTAACATACAGCCTCTCAACCATGGGACAAGTGTCAACCACTGATTTCGTAGCATTTCATACCAGAGTTCTGAGAAACTTTGGATCCTTCTTGTTAACAATATCCTTATAGAGTTACAACATCATTTAACATCCTGCTACATGCAAATAAACTGAATGGATAACAACATAAAATCTATTGAGTGACTTCTGGACAACTGAATTTGTAGGGTAGCTGATTGACACAATGGCTGTTTTAGTTTTTTAGCCCCTGAACAAAGAGCTGACATGGTGTAATTGTTAGATTGCCTGACTAGGACCTGAGACAACTGGGTTTGGATCTCTATCATAGAAGCTCACTGGGCACCCATCACAAGCTCTCAGCCTAAACTATTTCACAAGGTGGCTGTTTTGAGGATAAAGTGGAGGTGGAGAGAATGATACAATTAACCAGTTTGTGTCCCAATGGTGATGTGGGGGAGCAAATGGGATATACATTTTCAAAATAGGGCTGCCAACCCCCCCGGTAGGGCGGAATTTTCCCCGCCCCGGAGGCCCGTCACCCGACGCCGGGGAATCCGGGCCTGGGGGGAACTCCGCGCCGCGTGCGCATCACCCAGAAGTGACGTCGCACGCTGGGGGCGGGGCCACGCCATTTGAGGGGAAAACAAAGAGTTTTCCCCTCAAATGGCATGGCCCCACCCAGCGTATGATGTCACTTCCGGTGACGCTCCGGCGGCGCGTGCACACACGATCGGCTCCTGGACCGGCAGGACGCTCCCCCCCCGGTCCGGGTTCCAGATTTGGCAACCCTATTTCAAAAGGATGATGATAAGGGGGTGGATTTCAGAATTCCAGAGTTGAAATTATACATGAAAATCACTAGTTTGGTTACCTTGATTTTCTGGAATGCTTACACAAATCCAGGATTCTTAGGAATTTATGTTTTTTTTATAGGCATTGTGAAAAACACCCCCCTGCAAGTATTTTCTTGTGTTCCTTACCACCAGAGGCCAGCAGCTTGATTTCCTTTGTTTCTCTGGATTCCCCAGGCAGTGGAATTTCTCCCTTCCAACTGGATCCAACCAGGTGAGTGTTGCCTGGCCTGGGGAATGGAGCTCCTAGCTGGCACAAGTCTTGCCCGGCCTGGGAGAAGTTGTTCCCAGCTGGCACAAGCCAGGAACAGGGATTGGCATACCTGTGAGTCTGGTTGGCTCCTTCTCCTTCCCTCTTTCCCTGCTGGAGGTGGTGCTGGTTTTTTCCCTCTCAGTTCACAGTTTTACAAGTAGAATGGCTGGGGGTATCTTGTTAATGGGCCCGTAGAATCAGACTCCTTGGTCCAATTCACTTGAACATGTGGGGTATTTAGTGGATAAACTGCACTAGCTCCCCTGCACTTTTGGTGTCATTTGGTTGAAAAAACAGCCACTCTAGCCTCTCCATAGGGACTTTGTAACCTGAACAATTCCAGAATCATGGCAAAACCCAAAATGGAATCCTGAAATTGCACTAAGGGGTCTGAATACCATGGAATACCATGTTTATGCCCTTCTTGAAATCTAGATCTGAAAAGCAGTTTTTTTCAGGTGCACATCCCCGATGATGATGATGATACATCAACAAGGAAGTCATTTTAAGTGTTACCTATCAGATAAACACAATAGATCTTGGCCAGACTGTAATGAAACATACTACCACCTACATTGTTACAGAAGTGGGATGAAATGTGGAGGCATAACACATACATGTTCCAAAACATTTAGTCCATTAATAGTACTAATATGAAAGCTTCACCCACCCCTCAAAACATATCACAGCTCACACCGATAATTCTTCCATTAACTAATTTCCTGGAGATTCCAGTTTAACTAGAACCTATTCCAGTTTGTCTGTGTTGCTAATTGGAAACTTGTCTTGAGGGAGAATCCGTCTGAAACTGACTTCACATATCTCTCTATATTTGGTTTTTTAAAAAATCTTCCCACAGGACAAGTTTTAAATCAGCATTGGTCTTGGACATGGTTCTTTTTTTTACTTTGTTTTTGGTGAAAAGTCTAGGAAATGAGTTTTGTGCTGCCTCTGAAGAAGACAGAATGGCTGGCAATATTTGATTAGAATTGCAAAAGCTGCATTTTCATGTTTCAAGCTGGCTCCAGGACTCCCAGGAAAACTGTTTCACTTTGACATTTTAGTTTTCCTTTGAAATAAAACTGTTTTTAACACCTTCTGGAATATATAGGTGAACAACTGTCAAGGTTGCCTGATTTGTTCTGAGAGAATTCTCCCCCTGTCTCACACCCGAGACCTTGGAACAAGACCCTCCTTGGATAGCATAACCAAGATTACCCTGGGTCAGAACAAGTTATGACAGACCCTTGCTGCTTCTTCCCACCAAAATGCCCACTCTGACTGAGCAGACTCTTAGTAGCGTATTTTAATTATAGACTTACAACTTTCTGCATGTCCCACCCTGTGATTGAGAAGTTATTTGGCTTTTGCCCAGGCCAGAGATTTATTGTAGTTTAGCAGGAACCCTCTTATAAATTTGTTTGGAAATGGCACTTGACATGAAGTAAAGTTCAAACAAGAAAGTTGATTTTATTGAACAGGCACAGTTGAGTTAGGAATAGGGCAGGGGATGAGAAGTTGAGATACAAATTATAATATTTTGAACAGGCAACAGAGTATAGTTGAAATGTATATTCTTAGAGACTCAGTTCTTGACTGTGAGAGGTTTGTTTGACTTGGAGATTTTTTTCAGCAACAATGTGTTTTAATACAGTTTCATAAAACTGTTTTAGTTCCCTGGAAGTGAATACTTTCTTCCTGTATTTGAATACTTCTCTTGTGGGATTATAACTTTCCCCTTTTTTTACTCTTGAGAAGTCTAAGACCATTTCCCTTTTCACACAAACTTGGGGTCCCTTCTGAGTCGAACACTCTGAATAACTGGGTGAGAAATATCCTTCTCTTTCTAGGAGTGATAATCTTTTTTCTGTTTGGCTAGACTGGCAGTTTTCAATCTCCTGTCCAGTCTCTTCTGTCAAACCTAAACCCCAGTTCTGGAGACTGTGAATAAATGGAATTCAGCTAGGGCTGACACTGAAGACTTTAAATTCTGATTTCTGAACTTTTCCTCAAATGTGTTGGTACATAGGAATTGTGTCCCTTCACTGCTCAAGTGACTTGTCTATTTCCCTCAGACCAGCACACATGCTCCTCCTGTGTGACAACTGCCTATTGTTTCTGAGATTGAAGCTTTGGTTACCTAGCTGGCCGTGAGTGCAGAGCGACCATGTGCACTGTCTAGGTTGGTACACAACAAAGAGCATAAATAAATATGAGTGGTGGGAAGGTGACATAGTATAACCTGATCTCATCAGATCCCAGAAGCTAACCAGGATCAGTATTTGGAAGGGAGACCAACAAGGAAGACTCTGCAGAGGAAGGCAATGGCAAACCACCTCCGCTTTTTACTTGTTTTGAAAGCCCCTTGCTTAGGTCTTGATAAGTCAGTTGAAACTTGATGGCACTTTATGCAGACACATAAATATGGGGGCCTAATAAAAATCTCAGATGTCCAAAGATGGCCAGTTGTTGATTTTGTCATTCATTCATTAGAGAAGCAATACTAAGGCCCAATCTACATTTAGCATTTGCTCAGTTGTTTTACCAAAGCCACACTGGAACAGAACAAAATGCAGTTCAAAACCACATTCAACTACCCTGGGTCAACACTGTACTGACTGCAGAGTCACCACAGAATGGCCATAAAACAGCCATAAATCTATGCAGACAGCCACCATAAAACTAGAGATCAAACAAAGTGAAAGCAGCATGCATAAAATGCAACACTCGATCAAAGTGAAAGTGGCATGCAATGTAGATGGGAACTTCTGTTCCAGTGTAGGTTTGGTATAACAGCGGAGCAAATGCTAGATGCAGATTGGGCCTTAGATTGTAAAGCTTTTACTCATCCCCATGCAGATAGACTCACACATCAGCCAATGGTTTCACATAAATAATGGAAGCCCTATTTGCATGAATTATCCCTCCCACCTTTTGAGGAATGAACTGCACAAAAGTCTCCACTAGGTGTTTCTGAATGGTCCCTGGAGAGCCAGTTTGGTGTAGTGGTTAAGAGAGGCGGACTCTAATTTGGAGAACTGGGTTTGATTCCCCAGTCCTCCACATGAAGCCAGCTGGGTGACCCTGTGTCAGTTACAGGTCTCTCAGAGCTCTCTCAGCCCCAGTTACCTCACAGGGGGTCTATTGGGGGGAGAGGAAGGGAAGGAGACTGTACTTTGGGTAGTGAAGGGTGGGGTATAAAACCAACTCTTCTTCATCCTCCTCCTTCTCCTCTGAGGTGATTATTTTCAGGATGCAGAAGGCCTCATATAGCTCTTCTACTATTCTAGTCAGCTGTGGCTAATGTGTATGAATTGGAATACTGTCAGGTCTGAGGCTCAGTGGCACAACCATAGAGCTCAAGCCTTGCAACTAGGATCTGTCTGTTTAGTATATTTTGATCCTTTCCTTCATCCAAGAACTTCAGGGCAATGTACAGGGTTCTTCCAATCCTTCTTTTATTCTCACAACAATCCTTTGACGTGGGTCAGACTGAAAGTGAATAATTGGCCCAAGTAATCTAGCAACCTACATGGGGATTCTGAGGCTGCAGTCATACACACTAAATAATTCACTTTCAGTCCACTTTCAATGCACTTTCCAACTGGATTTTGCCAGCTCACGCAGTAAAATCCATTTGGAAAGTGCACTGAACGTGGATTGAAAGTGGATTATTTAGTATGTGTGACCACAGTCTGAGTCTCCTCAACCCTGTATTTCATTTTTACAAAAATGGTTTCAAATGTGCATTATACAAATATTATTGTTGTGATCCACTGAAGAACTTGTGTGAATGGAACAATGAACATCTGGAAAGAATGTCTTCCTTGCCTCCTCACTTCTGCTGAAGCCCAAAATTTCCCCTTAATTTTTTCTCTGGGGGTCCCCTGCTACTCAGCAGTGGCATTTCAGAGTGTATTTTGGGCTGCAACAGAAGGTGGGAAGCAGGGTCCCACAGGAAGAAATCATTTCATTCACGAAAATGGTTAATTGAATCCAAGCTTTCATGCATAAATTTTGAGTTCATTATTTGTTCATGTTTGTGAAATCCCAGTTCCCTGCATTTAGAATGATTCATAATAAGCCACAAAGAAAGATGACCACATAATATTAAAAACGAAACAATCAATTATACTAGTTCATACGAAGCACAAACAACTTCATACAAGCACAAACCAGGGGTCTCCAACAAGTAGCTCAGAAGCTAGGGGTAACTCATCGGTTGCTACAGAGTAGCTTGTGCATTCTCTGAAAGACCCAGGAAAAGATCCTGGAAAGATTTGATCTAGGCTTTTTTTTTTTTTTTAATAGATCTTCTTACTCCGTAATGTTTGTCTGTGCTATTTAGCTGATGCCCTGACCTGAATGGCCCAGACTAACCTAATTTCATCAGATCTTGGAAGCTAAGCAGGTTCAGCCCTGATTAGTGCTTGTATGGGGCACCATGAAGGAAGTCCAGGGTTGCTATGTAGAGGAAGCCAAAGCATCTTTGTGTGTTTGTCTCTTGCCTTGAAAACCCTACAGGGTCACCATAAGTCCACTTTCCCCAACCACTTAGCTGTTAGCTTCATTTCTAGTGATTTTCCTAGTCCATGTTCTGTTTGAGGACAGAACAAAACTTACTTTTTGTGAAATACATAATAATTTATGTAAACTACTCCTGTAGCTGGAATAGGTCCACTTTGTGTTTGTTGCACTTTGTGATTGGAAACAATTTATCTCTTGGCAACATATTGCTACAGTAAAGAATATTGTACAGTTTTGTGAAATTACCGGAAGGGATTTAAAATCCTATTTGAAAAAAATATATTTGAAATATGACGTCTGTAACAGTTTGGCCACTTTTTAATGCACTGCAAAAAAAAAAAAAGCTTCAGATCAATTTTTTTTAACATCTGACAATAAAAGGTAACACAAAAGGAACTACAGCCATCTTTGTGCGGGTCAGTAGGTACCAAAGGAATGGAAAAAGTTGGACTCTTGTGTCCTAATAGTCTCTGAAGTGAAACTAATAGAAGGAACACCACAGTTTAGGGTGAAAATGTCTTTAAACCAAACTGCTAGATTTCAAGCCACATGCAATAGGAAATCTATAGAAAGTCAACTAATTTCTTCTTTGCTCTGCATGTTAATATTGAATACTAACTCACGTTCTGTTTTGCTACATTTAAATTGTTTCTTGAACTTGTCCCCCCTCCCTCCATTCTTCATTTTTAGTTAATCATTCATTGGCAATATGTGTTTGTTTTGAAATGAATAAAACATTATGTCTGATTCATTTCACTGGTCTGGATAACAAATCATAATTACAATGAATGAACAAATAACATGCATTCATTTGCTGAGAGTGAACATCAGTAAAGGGGTAGAGACTCCCCTTTCTTCACCCTCTCTCCCTCTGTCTGTCTTCCCCAGTGGTAGCTGCTGCTACACCAACTCCAGGCTCATGTCAGCACTAGCTGCCAAACAGAGAAGTAGCCAATGGATGCACACAGAGGAAGATAATTTCCCTTTTCTCAGCATCTCCCAGTTCCTAGGAAACAGTTTCAGCAGCATATGGGCACTGTGCCTTGTTGCACCTTGGGATCTTGGGAAATACAGTACCTTCAGAAATGAAGTCCCACTAAGGGCTGCACTTGACAGGGGATCCTGAGATGTGACACTTTGAATGTTTCTGAAACAGTATCAAGTACTGGGGGGAACTGAGGGAGGAAAGTAGGGTTACTAGGTCCTACCTTTCTGCCAGTAGGCTATCCAAAGGTCTTCTTCAGGATTCTCTTCCTGCTTTCCAGTTCACTGGCTACCTGTTCAGGCACTGACAATGCAAGCCTAGGTGCTGGCACAAGCAGCAACAGCAGCAACAGCAGCAGCAGCAGCCATCAACATAATAGTTGCAAAGGTTAGAGACTGTTCCCATTAAAAATGAGGGGGGATGAAAACTTTGAAATAACAAAATATAAGAATGAATATAAGAATAATGGGTCAAGTTTTTGTGTCAGAACCAGGGGTCATTTCCTGCAGGAGCACACAGGAGCGGAGCTCCAGCAGTAAAGAGCCCAGGGGGCGGGCACATGCAACAAGCCCACCCCCTGCTCCCAGCAGCCCTCAGTCAGAGCAAGAAGCAGCCAGGTAAGTTGCAGAGCTCCCCCTGGCCCCCCGGTCCAAAACAGTCCAGTGGCACCTTTAAGACCAAGTTTTATTCAGGTACAAGCTCTCCCTCCTCTGCGAGGGCAGATCTGCACGTGTCCCCCCCACCCCCAATAACTAGCAATCCAAAACAATCCAGTGGAGCCTGAGCGGTGCATGTTGCCTTCTGACACATTTCTGGTGATGTCAGGGGGTGTGGCATATGCAAATAAGCTATGCTAATGAGTTATGCTAATGAGCTCCTGCGCCTCTTTTTCTACAAAATGACCCCTGGTCAGAATGAAAACAAATATGATTGTTGAAGTATTGAATATCCCTATCAATCAACCTTGGCAACATAGGAATAATTCACATAATTAATAAAAACATAAAACAGAAGAAGAACCTGCTGGATCAGACCTATTAGTCTATCTAGTCCTATTGGTCCATCTAGTCCAACATCCTGTCTCACACAATGGCCAACCAGTTCCTCTGGATGGCTAACAATAGGGCATAGAGACCGAGGCCTTCCCCTGATGTTGCCTCCTGGCTCTGGGATTCAAAGGATTAATGCCTCCACTTTTAGAGCTGTTTATTCCTGTGGCCATCACTCTATCCTCTGGCAGCAAATTCCATGTTTTAATCACTGTCTGTGTAAAGCAGTATTTCCTGAACCTATTGCCCATCAGTTTCATTGAATGCCCTCAAGTTCTAGTATGTTGTAAACATTAGATTCCATGTCAAAAATGAAGTCAAATGAGGAGGAAGTTCTTGTATTTTATTGTAATGAACTATGGAAAACAGTTAGGCCAAAGGACCCATCAAAACTGATTGCTTTCTTCTCAGCATAATCAGGAAACATGCCTCAGTTAATAGGAAAACAATTAGACCAAACAAGTGGAGACCCGCAAGAAACTTGCGGAATGGTTATCCTATTCCTCACACCTTTGCTTCCTCCTGTCTCCCTCTACCTCTCTCACACTCACCTCCTGGTGCCCTCTACCTCTCTCGCACTCTTTCTCCCTTCTGCCCCCCCTTTTTCTTTTTCTCCTCCAGCTATGGCATTATACTGATCTGTAGTTCCTTCCCTCCTCCAATCCCACCCTCCCCAGGCTCCACCCCACAAATGTCCAGGAATTTCCCAACCTGGAGTTGGCAACACAATTTCCTTCCCACCCAACAGCCAACCTACCTTTATCTGCCTCTCTGTCTGCAACTTTCCATCTCCACACCCCTCCCCCGCAGCCTCTACCTAGGAAAATTACTGTTTTTCTCCACAGTGGGGACCAAAACAGCTTACATTATTCTCTCCTACTTTTAATCTGCACAACAACCCAGCTTTCATAGGGTGGCTGCTGATGAACAGTAGCAAGCAGCTGGGCCTACTTGAGTCATGCAAATCAGGTGGTATCAAGTCACCCAGAGAGTGCTGCCGAGGGATGCCAGCCTCCAGGTGGGACCTGGAGATCCCCTGTAATTCCTGCTCATTTCCAGACTACAGAGATAACTCCCCATGGAGAAAATGGATGCTTTGGAGGGTGGACTCTGTGACATTGTACCCCACTGAGGTCCCTGTCCTCCCCAGGCTCCACCCCCAAATCTCCAGGAGTGTCCCAGCCTGGACCTGGCAACCTTATCCAGAATCCCCTGTCGGTGGCCAGGGGGGGGACCTGGCGACCCTAAAGTGCTGGC
>NW_015159766.1:138110-139650 GCF_001447785.1 Gekko japonicus
GGGGGAGGACAGGCCTCGCCGGTCGCTGCCACCGCCGCCGAGTTCGGCAAAGGGGGGGAGGACAGGCCTCGGAGCCTCGGAGCCTGGCGGGGGGGACCGGCCTCGCCGCCGCCGGGGGGAGAACGAGCGGGGGGGAGAGGAGACGGAGCTCTTCTCTCCCCCCCCGCAAGTATCGCGGGTCCCCCTCTTGTATATAACTAAATGTAGTGTTCTTGGACATTGCATGTTTCTTAGAACAAACTATCTCTATCTACATACAGATCCAAGCCAAAATTCTA
This sequence comes from Gekko japonicus, assembly GCF_001447785.1. Classification (NCBI taxonomy): domain Eukaryota; kingdom Metazoa; phylum Chordata; class Lepidosauria; order Squamata; family Gekkonidae; genus Gekko; species Gekko japonicus. The sequence continues at coordinate 138,389 of NW_015159766.1, forward strand.
CTCAGTTAGCTCCTGGTTACAGTGATGTAGACTGTTAAGCACATCCTTACAGTCCCTTCTAGTGCTGACCTGATGGTAGGATCTGAACTATGCCTTGTGCTGAACCTTCACCTATTTCTCTCTCCCGTATGTTATAAAGCAGTAGTGGGGACCAACATTCCAAATGCAAACCTTTAGTGTATGGACACTTGAACTGTCAGTAAGAAGACGCTGGCTGGGTTGACTGGCTGCTTTGTGCAGTCCCGCCCAGCGTTTCAAGGTCTTTTGCATATGGAAACTGATTGGACTTCACTCCATTCCACACCTCAAACTCCCCCCCCCCCTGCAAGGCAGTTAAAATGTCAGTTGCATATGGAACCTGCTGTATTCTGGTGGTGTGCAGGTCCCAGGTTCATGTTTTAAAAGCTGCCTGGGGGATTATGGACCATTCACTCACTTTCAACCTTAACATACCTCATAGGGTAGTTGTGCGGATCATACGGGGGAGAGGAGAATGATGTCAGCTGCTTTGGTTCCCACTGCAGGGAAAGACTGCCCTTTCCATAGGCAGAGGCTGGTGTGTGTGTGTAAACCTGAAGACAGACAGGCAGATAAAGGTAGGCTGATGGTTGCCTGGAAAGGACATAGGGTTGCCAACTCCAGGTTGGAAACTTCCAGGATATTTTAGGGATGAAGCCTGCTGAGGGTGGGGTCTGAGGAGGAGGAGGAGGAAGAGGAGGACCTCAGACAGATACAGTGCCATACTCCCCACCCTCCAAACAAGCTGTTGCCAGTCTCCGGGTGACAGCTGGAGAGCTTTTAAAGCTCTGGTGCTAATTCAAAGTGCTGCAATTTATCGACAGAGTAGTGTTTTGGAAAATCTTTAGGAATTGTTTGGTGGATTTACCATGGGGCACCCACCCAGAGCCTCTGGCATTTTCTCACTCTGCTGGCATCAAAACCAATTTAAGGCAAAATAGAGATATGGAGGCTTTTCCATTCTCCTTTGCATCAATTTGTCTTTGTTGGCAATGGCAACCCTAGGCCTGCAAGGACTCTCAGGGTGACTTCATGCCTCCAGACTGGCATGGCATCACTAGCCCTGGCTGCTTGCTCCTGTTCAGCAGAAGCATCTCTATGGAAGCTGCCTGGGTGATTTCGGAGCAGCCACAGACTTACTGCCGAACCCACCTTACAGTGTTGCTGTACAGATCGCAAAACCGAAGAGAATGAAGTAAGCTGCTTTGCTCCCCCGCTACTGAGAAAGACAGAATTTTGCCTAG
>NW_015159766.1:139739-163976 GCF_001447785.1 Gekko japonicus
CCCCCCATGCTGCCCTCTACAGAATCCACCCCCCAAACCTCCAGGTATTTCCCTCCTTAGAGCTGGCAACCCTACATTCCCCTCAGTGCCTGTTGGTAGGCAACTAAGCTTGGTCCTGTCACCTACTTTGGCCTTTGGGAGAAAACACATTGGGGCCAATCCTGATAGGGTTGCCAACTCCCGATGGGAAATTCCTGGAGATTTGAGGGATGGAGCCTGAAGAGGGTGAGGTTTGAGGAGGGGTGGGACCTCAGACAGGTACAATGCCATAGACTCCACCCTCCAAACCAGTCAGTCCCTCATGGGGAATCATTGTTGCCAATCTCCAGGTGAGGGCTGGAGACCACTCAGAATTACAACTGCTCTGCAGAAAGGAGGGCAGAAGTCAGCTGAAGTCAAAGGGGCAGATAATGGTAGGTTGATGGTTAGCTGGGAAGGAGATGGGGTTGCCAACTCCAGGCTGGCAAATTCCTGGGGATTTGAGGGGTGGAGCCTGGAGAGGGTGGGGTTTGCAGAGGGGTGGGACCTCAGTCAGGTAGAATGCCATAGACTCCACCCTCCAAACCAGCCATTTCGTCCTGGGTAACAATTGTTGCCAATCCCCAGGTGAGGGCTACAGATCACTCAAAATTACAACTGCTCTTCAGGTAGCAGAGATCAGTTCCTCTGGAGAAAACAGTGGACTCTGTCATTATACCCTGCTGAGGTCACCACAGCAAATTGACACTGTTTGCCCAAAGCCAGAGCACTCCCCCAGAGCCTCTTTCTAGATCCCGTTTTATTTATTTCCTCAACGGGCTTTATTCCTAGTACTGTAGATTACTATAATCTACATCAGCGGTTCTCAACCTGTGGGTCACGACCTCTTTGGGGGTCAAACGACCCTTTCACAGGGGCTGCCTAAGACCATTGGAAAATGCAAATTTTCGATGGTCTTATTTAGGAACCGAGACACTGCTCCTCTATCTGGGGGTCACCAAAACATGCAGAACTGTATTAAAGGGTCACGGCATTAGGAAGGTTGAGAACCATGATAAACAGGAAAAGCAGATAATCATACCAATAGCTGTGTACAGTTGTTTCTCTCCCATTGTTGCTTGCATTTAATATGTATTTGTTTTGTATTATTTTTGTTTGTTTTCATTTTTCTTTGATGTCAATAGGAAACAAACTTTTGACTGTATTCCAATGAACTCAGATAGAATTCTAATGGACTGTATCCCTCTAAAGACATTCTTCCTGCTAGATTTCATATAGATGGGATAAAAGATCCTAATTTTCTACCTAGGCAACTGGGAAGAAATGAGGATAAATTTCCAGGTAACAGGGGTGAAATTTTTACGGAATGTACCTCTTACTAAGGGTTTATTCCTGCCAAATCTCAGAAAAGTGATAGCAAGGTTCCCAAGGTGTTAAACAAAATTTTTTTTTACAGTGTCTGTTTTGATACCATATGTCAGTTTTGTATCTCCAGATCTTTCCTGATTCTCTCCACCCCCTACCCTCACCAGAGGGACACACACAAGAACATAAGAAATGTCCAACTAGTTCATCATCCTGTTTCACACAATTACCAACCACTGGCCAACTCTAGAGCCTTTCCTGTGAAGTTGATTCCTAGTACTGGTATTCTGATATTGCATGTTACAGCCAGAAACATGTTTCTGAAACCCAGTGGAGGCAAAAATGAATGGGATTTTCTCATTTGTTTTTTATTCCCATTCATTTTCACTTCAAAATGATCAAAAATGAAACTGGCTTTTTAACTTAATTTCTTCATGTATTTTGAAACAATGCACATGACAGCCTACTGTTCAACTATCTCATATGCAGAATGTTGAACTAAAAGGACTTCAGCTGTGAAGCAGCAAGCTGTTTCTTAAATTCTTCACATTTCTTGGTCATTTCAGAAAGTAAGACAGAAATTCTTTCCAACAAAAGTCCATGTGGATTTTCCATGTTGAGAAATTCAATATTTTTGTATCGACATCTTGGGTCTTTCCAGAATCATATTATTTCATCTGTGCTGGGTATTAAGCCATGCATCCCTGCTGTTTCATGGGATACTACAATGAGAAGACTAGTGTTTTCTTCAGCCTCCAATTTTGTTTTCAGATTTACCTGTTATATAAAAATGATCTTTTGCAAAGCCCCCCAAAGCAAGTAACAGAATATCTGTTGACTTTAATATACTTTGAGAAGTCCATTCTATGACTGAGAGTTAAAGTTAAGATGTTTGATCAGGAAAGTATAGAGGAACCAGTCATGTGGCACCCTCTTCTATCTCCTAGGTATCCCATCTCTTGAAAATACTTCAGTTGCTGTTGATATTAAATGTGATATTTCTCTTGGACCCAAGTAGAGGGCAGAAACACTTCTCTGTGTAGTTACTATAAAGTAGTAAAGTGAGGCACATGCGACAGAGACAAGAAAACAAATGGCTAAAAAGATTAATCTGTGCAAGAGTTTATAAACGGGTAAAAAGACTAATCTGTGCAAGAGCTTATACACCAGTTTGGTGTAGTGGTTAAGTGCGCGGACTCTAAGATGGGAGAACCGGGTTTGATTCCCCACTCCTCCATTTGCACCTGGCTGGATGACCTTGGGCAAGCCATAGCTCTGATAAGAGCTGTTCTTGAAAAAGAGCAGTTTCTGTCAAGAGCTCTCTTAGCCCCACCTACCTCACAGGGTGTCTGTTGTGGGGAGAGAAAGGGAAAGGAGTTTGTAAGCCGCTCTGAGACACCTTTGGGTAGTGAAAGGCGGGGTATAAATCCAATCTCTCCTTCTCTCTCGTCTTCTAAAATCAATCTTTTAAAACCAGATTTTAACATTATGATTTGGTAAATAAAATTCAGTGTTAAAGGTTTCAGGTGATGATGTTTTTGGAACTGCTGGCTTTTAAATGAAATGCTAGAATTGATGTCTTGTTTTGGGCCTTCTAATAACCCTAAGATAAGGACAAAAGAAGTAAAGGATATATGTAAACAATCTTTCTACAGTTGTTTCACTACTAAAGAAGCCACTTTTAGAACCTCCTGTAAAGTTCAGAAAGAGCTGTGGCTATTGTACAGTGACTCTTTACTCATGAGAAAACAATTTTTAAAAATTTAGCCTGTAAATTGTTGGAAACAATGGTAAAAACGTTGAATGTATAAAATTAATATTTTAAGTTACCGTATTTGGTGATGTCTGCATATTGTCTGGAAAGCTTGTGGCACAACATCAGATTTCTTAGCCAAGATTGTTATATACAGTGCAGTCGTATGAAGAGTTACTCCATTAAAATTAGTGTCTTGGAATTGGATTGGAATAACTCTGCATAGGATTGCCCTAATAGTCACTTATTTTATATAACAGTCACAAATAAAAGTAAAACAAGTCATACAGATTCCCTGCCTTAAATGAGATTGTTGGTCTCAGTTCAATTTATAAAAATCTCTCTTTGGCTGCGGTCACATGGAGCATAAGCCACGCTTCAGAGACAGAAGAGAGGCGGAGTTTCCTGGCGCGATCACAGGGCAACATCTGGCAAGTGTAGAGCTCCCGTTGGTAACCCATGGCTAAACGACAAAAACGCGGAGTAAAAAACTAGTACCTTGGAGGTACTAGTTTCCGGAAACCGCGGGGCAAGGGCGGGCGTATGATCGCGTTTCCGGAGGTAGTTCCAGCGCCCGCCCATGCCCCCTAGCTAAAAGGTGTTTTTTCCCCCAAGTCTCCACGATTGCGCACAAGCGCACAACGGAGCATGCGCAAACGTTAGTGTAATAAAATAAAACACAACCTACGTCGTGCAGAGAAGAGGAGAGCAACCAGATGAAAGCACCAACGAGCGCATGGCTGGAGGCGAGCGACAGATAGGGGGAAAGGGGGAAAGGCAGAAGATTAAGCCCAGAAGAGGGGGGCGCGGTGGCAGAGTAGGAAGTCTGCTTGGGGAAGGGGCGGTCAGGGCGGAGGGGGCTGGGCCATGCTGCTTTGCCCTCTTCGCGCGCCCCACCGGCCGGCTCCCCGGACTGTTGCCCTTCCGGACCTACTGCCCACCCCCTGCCTGCCTCACTGGTGGGGAAAACGCCATGCCCGACACAATGCCACACCGCCCAGTCGGCAGCTGGCCCCTCCTCTCCCCAGCACCGCTTGGCCGGCTGTCTCTGGCAGCCCCCTCCTCGTCTTCCCTCGGCGCGCGGCCCCCGCTTCTTTGCCCCAAGGCCCTGCTTCTTTGCTGTGTGATCCGCACCTCCCCTTAACCACTGGACCTCCACGGATCCTCCACAGGACCTCCACGGGAGGTCTGATTGTGCAACCGCGCTTTAATTTTCCCCGGGGGAAACAGCCACGCTTCCCCCCTGCATTTTCCTGGCCGTGTGACCGCAGCCTTTGTTAAGTATTCACATTTCATTTGAGGGGAACAAGAAGTCTTCTTTACAGCTTCATCAATGATTCCAGTGAATAAATGAAAATGGAAACATCATATTAGTTTTATTCCTGAAGCTACCCTTCTTGAATGGAAGCAGAACAACTTTCTCAGGATCCTGGGGAGATTCTTGATTTGAGGTTCCACATCAGGCATCCCCAACCTTTTTGAGCATGTGGACACCATTGGATTTCTGACACTCCAAACTTTCTCATATTTCTTCCAGATGCGGTACAACTGCTTCCAAAGAACAAGGTGTTACTGAGAAATGTAGCTTTCAATGGTTTTAAGTCCACTAATTGACAAAGGGCTGTTCCTGCACAGCCCATAATTTCTTGTATTGTGGGGTGGAGTGGGGAAGGAATGTCCTTGATACTGAGCACCATCAAACAAACCCTCAGTTTTCTTTGTGGCACATGGGGGGACAAATAGGAGACTTGGCACTTCTTGGCACAGTTCATATATAGGCAAGCATGAGCAAAGCCAGCTGAATAATTGGCCAAGTTTGGAGCCAGAGTAGAGTTGTCCAAATGACTTGCAGTTGCTGTTTTGCCTAGTGTATCCCACCATCTATATATATAAAAGAAAGTCCCCTCAACCATAAAATCAATGCCCAGGCCAAACCTCTGGAGCTAGAAACACCAAATTAGGGGAGAGCGCTCCTACCATGGCATAGATGCTAAGAAGAGATTTTTAGAAATTCGACCCCTAAGGGGGTCAAAAGGGGTAAAATGTGCTCCCCCTATTGATTCCCAGGGGTCATTTCATAGAAAAAGAGGCGCAGGAGCTCATTAGTATAACTTATTATCATAACTTATTTGCATATACCACACCCCCTGACATCACCGGAAGTGTGGCAGGAGGCAACACCCACTGCTCAGGCGCCACTGGACTGTTTTGGATTGCTAGCTATGGGGGGGGGGAAACGTGCAGATTTGCCCTCACAGAGAAAAAAGAGATTGTACCTGAAGGCGGGTGGGTGGGTCTGCAACTTACCTGGCTGCTTCTTGCTGTGACTGAGAGCTGCTGGGAGCAGGGGACATGGCTTGTTGCATGTGCCCCCCCCTTTACTTCCGGAGCTCTGCTCCTGTGCGCTCCCACAGGAAATGACCCCTTTTGATTCTTATGCTGCTGCCTCCTTGTACCCCCCACTCTCTGATTGGTCAGCTGCAGACCTCAGTGTTCTGAAGTTAAAAAAACCAGTTACAGGGGACTACAGAGAGCTAATGACAATTGAGGAAATCAGGAGTGGCCAACCGCCTGTGAGGTGAAGCAAAGCTGCTGGCCCCCCCAACCCCAGACAGGCGGGTGTCTGTCAGGTGTAGGAGCAGGACCAGGGTACTTTAATCCATCAGGGATGTTGCCCCAGCAGGATTACCTTAGCAATGCTGCTGGCCCAGCCTCTCTGATGGCTTCCAACACACTCCCTCCACCTCCTACACCTAACAGATGGTTGTCTGTCAAGTGCAGCAGTGATTGCAGGGTGCTTAAAGCCACGAGGGAGCCTGCCCCAGCAGTAATGCCTTAGTGATCCTGGCAGCCCCACCTCCACGGTGGCTTTTAATACTCCTCCCCCTCTCCCTCCTACACTGGACAGGCAGCTGCCTGTCAGGTGTAGGAGAGGAGGTGAGATGCTTACAGCCACCAGGGAGGTTTGCTCAGCAGGATTGCCTTAGCCCTGCTGCTGGCCCAGCCTCCCTGATGTCTTTAAACATAATCCCCCCAACACCAGACAGGCGGGTGTCTGTCAGGAGTAGGAACAGGACCAGGGTACTTTAATCCATCAGGGAGCCTGCCCCAGCAGTCTACAGAGAGGTCCTTCAGTAGAGAAAAATAAAGTATGTAAGTCTCACTTCATTTTCTACACTACAATCTTCTCCATTAGAATTCCTACAACATGTTCCATTTCAAATTTTACATCATTGATATTATAACTGGATTTACGGAAGTTAAATACCATAGCGAAACACGGGTATCAGGCTAGTTAAACATGTTAATAAATTCACTATGTAGATTATCTATTTAAATAATCTAATTAAAACCATGAATGGTTGTCTTGGTGGGATGCTTGGGAGAAAATACTTTGGCACTAGGCAAGGAAAATGCATCATTAGCATAACAGACATAAACCAAATGAGCATCCCATCAATAAGAAAATATGAATTCATATGGGAATCAGTAGAAGCTCTATGGTAAAACCATGTTTCCCCCAGAAGTAACACCATGCTATTGGTCTGACAGCCATTTTTTGATCCAGGTGGGCAGCCGTGTTGGTCTGAAGCAGTTTGAGTTCAGTGGCACCTTTAAGACCACCACAGTTTTATTCAGATATATTGAAATGGAAGGTAACAGTTCATTGATATATATAGAGGGTGAACAGTAAATTAGCATACATCATAATGACAATGTTTTAACTGATGCAAAAACTAAACAGTTATAACAAATTAAGTTTGTTTGGATTTAATTACAGGGGAAACAATAAATATGTCAAAATAAGAGACAATGTAAAAGTATCCTTTTACTTTTGTTATGCTCCATTTGTCTCCTCTCAAGCATGGAGGTATTAACAGTGGCCTTTTCTTTGAGGTGAGGTGAATGGTTGAGCAGTATATGTCTCCTCTGTCACCAGATCAGAGAAATAAATTCCAATGCATTATATTACAACCACTATTCCAATGTACGATTAAAAAAGAAATTCACTAAAATACAGAGGATGTATAACGCTTCTTGGTGAGAATATATATGTAAGGACTGGAAGAGTTCAGCATATGTAATGAGATAAGAAATCAATATCCCTGTTGAGTCCATCCTTTACCATAGGGTTTGTCCTGTTTGCCCTGTGTAGAGAACCAAAGGATTATGTTGTCTGGGTGTATGTGGCAGCAAAGTTGGCATCTGGGTTTATTGGAATTTTTATTGAGTTTTCCTGAAGTGTACTAAAGGTGTGTTTCTTGATGACCTGGTGATTACCGGATGGGAAAACTACCAACATTAAGTGTTGCATAATTAGAGTAAATGAACAAGGAGGGGAAACAAGGCTGGAGCTGATAGGATTAGTCCAATGCTAGGCCATAGCTTCTTGGAAAGCCTATTTCCCTTAATTATGCATCTCCTTAGGGTGGAGAGAGGGTCCTTTGTCAGCCAGTCGCTGATGTCACCTTCAAAAATTTTACAAGGTTGTCTCTGGTGTGACTCCATTTTGTGTCATTTTTGGACAGACAGTGTTTGATATTTATGATTTTTGAAATGATATTTATATGAAGGGTATTCATGTGCTTTCTGTGTGCTAAACTGTCCCTCTGTGAGAGGAACAGTCTGACTGCTAACATTACATTCAATACGTTTGTACATTATTCCTGTAAAAGTCCTCTTAGAAAAGTATTTTGATGTTCAAATGTCTGTTAATTAATTGCTGCATTTGGGGTCAGGCTTGATGTTGATATGAGGTAAAATTCCCTTCCCTTCTGAGTACAGACTTAAGAAGCTCATTACAACTGTGGAACCTGGAATTGGAAGTAAGTAAAGAAACCCTAATACCTTCCCTTTGCAATGTTACTAACCTTTATGCAGGGAAACCTTGGCTTGTGTCAGCAAGGCCTGATTCTCCATACCTTCTTAAAATTTATTTGACTCCCTTGCCAGATAATAAATTAGAAGCGAGACTTCACACTTTTTGTAATTAATACAAGGGTCTCTAAGGATATTATCAAATAATATGTAGCAGTTTAACTCCAAACCATAGTTTGCAAGCAAGCTAGAAATGAAGAAAGACAAGGGAAGAAGGAGGAAATGGAGAAAAGTTCATGTTGTGCTATGCATTTTAGTAATGTTCTCTTTGTTAATTACTCTGTTATGCTGATTTTTCAGTTATCAGACTGTAAGCATTTAAATAAGCCTTGCCATTTAAAAGGCTATATGACATTTGAAAGTATGGTTCCTCCAGAAATAATGTCATTTGCTTCCCTGCCTTCCAGTGCAGTAAAGGGAAGTCCATCCACAGCATATTTAATTTTCTTAACTGCATCTTACTGAACATTCAGACCAATGGAAAAAAATCCCCCCCGAAGCATTTTGAAGAACCAAAGCTGCTGCTGTAAAGCTGTCCAGATGAATCACTTTGATAGAAGACTGCAGAGTTGGAGCCACACAGTGCATTCTCCCCCCCCCCATCCCTGTGGACACCCATTGAGGGGGAGCAGCTGGAGAACAGGCACTAGTGGAGGAATGCTGTGCCCTGGGGACAGCTGTGCTTGGAAGATAACCTTGTAGCAGTTCAGGGGACAGCTTCTGGCCTCCTTAAGCAGCTGGTGCTGCTTGCAGGGTTGGATGGGTGGCAGGCATGCACTGATTGAGCAGCTGGTTGTGGATATGTTGGCAGTGTACTGTGGGCTCTCAGTGCTCTCAGCCCCTATGACCTTCCTCCCACATTGCCACTGGCAATGTCTGGGGTTCCCAGAGGCATCCTATAGGACTGGATATGTCAGTATACCCATGATGCTGGGAGGTGCACCTGGGCCCAATGTTCCTGTGATCAAGCAAGGTGGGCTGGGCCCAGACAGGCCTAGGAATTCAGGCATCAATTGGGTGATAGTTTGTGATGTGGTGGGCCCTCCTTTCCCTCCCCATTTTTGGTGGATGTATGTGCCTTTAAGGGGATGGGATGGGTGCTGCAGTTGTGGCTCAGCAGTATGTGACTAACCCCTCCCTACCCCTCTTCTCACATGTCTCTAGGGCTGACTCCCCATTGCTGCTGCTCTGTGTCTGTCATGGGTATGATTGCACCCCTGTGATGTCTTGTGGGTTCAATGGCTTGGTTGCAACCTGAACAGCCCTCTTTCAGAGGAATTTGCCCAGTCCATGGACTGCAAGAAACCATGCGGCTGTACTGTTATTGCATGGTAACCAGTTGCCTCCACCATAGAAGCTCTCTGGATTGGGTTGACAGTGTACTACAGTACCTTGCCTTCTACGTTCAGATGAACTGTATGCTCTAGTGATCCATATATGAAAGTATTTCCAGCCATGTATCTAACAACATCTAACGTTGCTGGAAAAAATCCCCCTAAGATATAATTATTGATAAAATGTCAATGTGCCCACTGGAGTAGCTTGGATCTTGGCCAGCTCTTCCCCAGGAACATTCATGATGATATTGGAATTGGAATTCAAAGCTCCTCGAAACATGTTATTGGTGGCATATGGGCATTATCACTGAAGTTCATGGTCTCTGAAGTCCTGTTTCCCCGAGATGCACTAGAGCACGAAATTGCTTCCCTTTAGGATATAATCACAAGACTTATCTCTTTCCCCAGGCATTTTGACAAGGTATGTACATCCCATGAAAAGGGGAATTGCACTGAAACTTCTCCAGAATTTTTTAAAAAAGATTTCCAATGGCTATTATTATTTATAATAACATTATTAATATGAATATATGGAAAAGGATAAGATTAGCATTGATTGGCATACTATACACATATAAATAATTAATATAACCCCAGAAACCAAATATAGAACAGAGAAGCCATGTTTTTATTTTCATTGGCTGTTAACTCATACTGCCAAATGTTCACAACTGTAGCAATTGTTAGGATCAGTTAAAGAAACTTGTACTGAAAACATAAAGCTTTATTATGACATATCATTATATTGAATTTCAAATTTTATTTTAATAAAAATGCAGTTATGGTTGTGAAGAAAGTGCTACAATCTAGAAAATATTGGCTGCTATCTAGATATAAAAACATGCAGCTATGTCCCTTTGTTTGCAACAGAAGCCAGTTATCTGATTAACCAGCACTGAAAAAGCCCTTGTAAATAATGATACTCACTCTTTACATCATGACTACAAACTCAAAAGATTCAAACCATAATACCAAACTCCAGGAATTATGTTTAATGCTGCATTCTGACTTGATGAGAGTCAATGCAAAAACAAACCTGCCCACCTGCCCCACAGAAATCCAAAGTCTGATAAAGCTGTGTATAGCTTTTTGATACTTGGCACAAGGTCAATGAGATTTATTTATAGAAAATATTAATAAACCAGCATATATAAGGACCCAATGTGGTAACAGTACATTAAAACCGTGTGTCTACCATATACAAGAAAGCACTCAGACACTATAAAACACCTAAATAAAATGCCTGTACTAAAAAAGTGTGCTCTATGAAATTTAGAAAGTCAAGACATATGAAATGTGTTAAAATCTTGCTTTATCTGAATGCTAGAAGGGGAGGAAGCCTTACTCATACACTACAATGTTCTAAATCCTAGGGACTGCAACTGAAAAGAACATGAACATGCCACCATTCTTTTTATTGTTATTATTATTTACCAGTCTTTTAAATCAACAGTACACAACAAATATAAAATACCCCATAATAGTCAATACCCTATAACATACATATTTCAAAATAACATATTAGTGACACGCTTATAATCACCTCAGAATTTTCTCTTTTCTGCTCTCTTCCAGCTCATTTAAGTTCCAATATGTAATAAATGGCAGCCAAGTCTTAGTAAAGCTTTCTTGAGCATTCCTCCTTCCATCCCAGATCTGTATAATTGTTATTATCCTATTTATTAACATAGCAAACCTTACCTTAATATAGTAAGCATAGCTTAAGGACTGCCATCTCCCATATGAACCTACCCATACATACATTCTGGTCAGAGGCCCTGCTTCAGTTGCCCCTGCCATCTGAGATCGGTGGGAAGTTGGTAACCCAAGAAAGGGTTTTCTCAGTTGTGGCACCAAAACTTTGGAACTCCCAACCCAGGGAGAATCATATGTCTCCCTCTATTAGTGTCCTTCAACAGTAAGTGAAGACTTTTTTGTTCATCTGTCTTACCCCAGTAACAGTTACTACCATTTTTATGTGTTTTAATTGAATTATCTTACAATTCTAAATGTACTTTAATTGCTCACATGATTATTTTTTTTGTTTGCTGCCTTGTGTACCATGATCAAGTGGAAAGGTGGCATAAAACTGTTTTAAAGAAACAAGCCAAGCTTTACAATCCCAAACTATTGACCATGGCAACATGTAATTCTTCCAGTATTGCACTAAAATTGTTCAAGTAGCTGCCAATAAATTCGTAACTAAATTTTTAATTTCTGGTTTCAACAGCCTAGGGAGGAGACCCAGTAGGGCATTTTTTTTGGTCACATGGTAGTTATTAAACTTTAAACAGACTAGAGTTGCCAACTAACAGACCATTGGGTAGACCTAGCCTCACAGTATAGCTCTGCTACTATTGGGAAATAATGGGCCTATTATTTTTATGGACAGTAAAGGTACCAGATCTACAATAGGAGATAATGGCCCTGTAAATTTAAAGGGAGGGAGAAACTGCCAAACAATTTTTGGTGTACCAGGTTCCCCTCTCTTCCTCTTGGCTCCTGGTGCCTGAAACTTGAAACACTCCAAAAATTCTGGGAGATCAGTTTCTGTTACTCCTGGGATTTTATAGTGTTTTAGATAATTTTGGATATTTCCAAGCCAACCTGAAACAGCTAATTTCTGGTTTATTTTTGGCTTGGATATATTCAAATGTGTACACCTATAACAGAACATTGCTACAATATGTGAAAACAATGAGGCTACTTTACTATTACACCTCCAGCACACTTGGGAGGGCCCTTTTCCATTTTAGCTACTCCATCTGGTTTTAGGTACCATCTCTTCCCTTACACTTGTGCAAGTTAAGCCACCCATCCTTAGGAAATGTTGATCAAGAAATATTTTTCTTCTCTGGCCTTATAGACAAAGATCTATTTTGACTGGCAGCCTATACGTAATAGAATGCAGTTTATTTTGTTCTTCCAGTTGGTTAAAATATTTTCAAAAACCTTTAAAATGTAATATATACATGTTGACTATTTAATATTTATGAAACTTCTAATCTGGAGATACTGGTTCTCTGAAAAATGGAACCCACCAACCTTTTTGTAAAATTTCCTTATAGGTAAGAAGTATCCATTCTTCAATGAGACAAATTAGTCTTATGAGCCCTGATTCCATCAAAGATTTGAAAATTCCCCAACTGAAAGCGTGAACAAAGTCACTGAATAATACTGGCACGCATACTAAATGCTTTCCTTCCAGACACAGGTGGCATCTCTCCCAAGCTTAGACCAGGGGCAAATGAGTGCCATTTCCCCATCTCTCTCAGTGAGTTCATTTGTCTCTCCATATCCAAACTGAAAGAAGTGTATCAATGACCATTTGTTCAGTATCTCAAGTAGTTTTGGTTTTGCCCATTCTGAACCAATACAAAATTTCAGCTAGTTTACAGGCATAATAATCTATTTTTTCAATCTTTGGAGCCACTAGCCCACAATTTTGCCAGAACTGCTACATTATTTTAATTTGCATTCTAGGCTTGCTACTGTCCCTGGTAAATTTAGTAATAAGGACTAAATCACTAGCAAAGGAAAAGCTAGAAATAAAAACATCCAGGTAATCTATATTCCTTCATTTTTAGGATCGCTATACATCCTAACTTGAAAATTTTATAGTTTCTCTAGTTTTTGAAAATTCTCATAATTTAACTATTTATTAGGTTTATATTTTGGTCCATTATTTTCTTCAGGTTATCAGAATAAAAAATAGCCTGGTACCTGACATTGTAAACCTTATGAGGGTGTAAATCTCTGATTTGTCCTCTTGCCTTACCCACATCCCAGCATGACAGCTGTATCACAATTGATTTTATAACCTGACACTTGACTAAAAAGTCCCAAAATCTCAGTTAGCCATAGATAGCATGGGTTTTTGAAAGGTAAAGTCTATGTTGTCCACATGGAACAGCAATTTTGTAATAGTATTCTGGGATTTAATTTCCTAAATAACATTGTTCTGGAATATATTTATACCAAAGATCTTTATTGCCAAGTTGAATAGAAGGGGTAAAATAAAGGTAAAGGTAAAGGTTTCCTTGCTTGAAAGTCAGTTGAATCTGACTCTAGGATTGCGATGCTCATCTACGTTTCAAAGCTGAAGAGCCAGCACTGTCTGAAGACATTTCTGTGGTCATGTGGCCGGCATGACTAAACACCAAGGCACACAGAATGCTGTTACCTTCCCACTGAAGTGGTACCTATTTATCTACTTGCAATTTCTTGCTTTCAAACTACTAGGTTGGCAGAAGCTGGAACTAGAGATGGGAGCTCACTCCATCATGCGGCACGCTCGGGTCTCAAACTGCTGAACTACTGACCTTCCACAGCCTGCAGTTCAGCGTCTTAACCACTTGATCCACCACAGCTCCTGAATAGAAGGGGTAATAGTTGTCAAACTCAGGTGTAACGATATGAGCTTATGTTTGTATTTCTGTATAGTGGTGATGCTGCTTATGTGTGTCTCTAGCATGAATACCTATGCAATATGTATTCAGGGATTGCTGTATGTTGTGTGTTGCTTTGTTCTGCATCTCATGCTTGCCTAGAAATAGGCTGGCCTGGGCCTGCCGTTGCACATACGGACCATGTGCGTCCCTGGAATGTATCCCATGACTCTTTGGGATGGAGAAGACACCGCGCCATTGCACCCACTTGGAGAGCTGTGGAAAATCCCCAGCGAACCCCGGCATTCTTGGAATGGAAAGAGCAAGTGACCCTACTCCCTTAATCTGGTTTGGAGATCTAAAGACAATAGCGTTTATGGCTTTGGAGCAGGAACCAGATCTGCAAATCAAGAGGGTGTCCATGGGAACGGAAGATTCACACCTTGCCAAAAGGCACCTTTGATGTAGGAGTAGGATCTGCATATTGCCACCACCCCTTAGGAGAGCGTCATCCCCTTCGTCATCCCCTCGTCACCCCCTCTTCATCCAGTAGTGATAGTTTAGAGGACGGGTTTGATAGTTTATGGCTGGATAGCACATGCCCCAAAAAGAGTTTATTTAAGGAGAAACTCTCCTTTGTCTCTCTGGTTAACCCACCTTCCCTATAGCAGTGCACTAAGGTGCTACAAGTGACTCTACTACTTAAGTTCTCCGGGAGTCGCGACCCAGAGAGCTCACACGTGGTTTGGCTGGTCCTACCTGTGTGCCTTGGAGTTCACAAGCTGCTGCATTTCGGCTGCCCAGCGTTCCAAGGAGGAGAGTTCTTCCTCAGCTGGACCTCAGATGAGTATAGCCGTGCCCCATTGTGTCTTCCCCATTTTGATGCTTTTGTTATTTTCTATGCTGTAATTGTTCTAATGTACTTTTGTAACTAAGGAGCTTGTATGAATTTGTATGATTCCGATTTTGTATGCCTGATGAAAAACCTTTAGTAAAGACAACATTTATTTAAGGACTAGCGTGTTGTCTCACTTCCTGGGATATAGCGAGCGTCTCATTCGCCATCCGACCTCTGTATAGACTGGTATAGAACTTACGCACAGCCACAAACACCCAAACTTCCTTGGTAGATAACTTGGATTGGGTCTCCAGGAATTTCCTGGAGAAGTTGGCATAACACAGGGCCTTGTTTGTTATGGGATCTTGTGTTCTGTCTTCATTTTCCTACACCATTCTGTATTTGGGATGTGTGGGGGGGAGTTGCATGAGTGTGTGTGTCTGCTTCGCTTCATTGCTTGGTAACTGTTTTCTAAGGATGCCTCCCAGGTGATGGGAAGAGACTGAATGACTTTCGTGTCTCTCTGTGCTCACTAGCCTGTCTTGGATAAGGCTTGTAGGTTCACAGGTGGGGGGATGTGAACGTGCACTTATTTTGGTGGGCTGAATGAATTGTGTGATTGGCCAAGCTTTCGGGGGGCTTTTTGAATGGGGTATAAACTCTCTTGTTGGCACCTGTTTCGGCAGTTCTGACACAAGAATGTCTTAGCTTGCTGATCTTTATATCTCAATAAACAAATCACTGAAAATAAAGTGTTGTTGAGATTGAAGTTTGCACAAGAGTCTGACAATAGTAGGCACCCTTGTCTTATTCCACAGTACAGCTTGGAGGAACTTTAGTAACATCCATTAATCTGCACCCTGGCAGATGGACCATGGTATATCAAGCTAATCCATTAATATCAGTCTTCCATTTTGAAGGCACCCAACATTTCCTGTAAGTACACCCATTTAATTCTATCAAAGGCTTTTTCTGCTTCTACAAAATAAAATATTGAGGGGGATTGTTGCATGTCCACTAAATTTACTAAACTGGTAGGACTCCTGCTATTCCAGAATATCAACCTACCTTTTAGAAAACCTATTTCAATGTATTTATTCAACATATTGAAACACTTTGCCAGAATGCCTGTTACAATTTTACAATTGGTTTTTAAAAGTTGTCAGAGGGAAGGCGGCATGGTATAGGTCTTGTCAGATTTTGGAAGCTATGAAGGGTCAGTACTTGGAAGGGAGACCACCAAGAAAGGCTCTGCAGAGGAAGGCAATGTAAAATATTTTCTGCTTCTCATTACCCTTGAAAGCCCCCTGCTGGGGTCACCATAAATTGGTTGTGAAATGATAGCACTTTACACACACATTTAAGAGTGACATGGGCAGTATGGCATTATCAGCTGTGGATCTTTCCCTTCCTTGTGTATTATTGTGATACTTACCTCTGGCCATGTTTTTGAGGATATTTATAAATATAATTTTTCCATCCAGTGTCATCCTGGTGTACTGCAGTGGTTAAAAAGGCAAACTCTATATTGGGGATTAAATTAGGAAAGGGATTGAAAATAAAATGGCCAGTACTATAATGTCCCTGTACATATCACTGTATCTCAAAAAGGACATTGCAGAGCTGGAAAAAGTACAGAAAAGAGCAACCAAAATGATAAGGGGATCGGAGCACCTTCTCTGTGAGGAAAGGTTGAAGCATCTGGGACGTCTCAGTTTAGAAAGAGATGACTAAGAGGGGGAAATAATAAAGCCATATAAAATTATGCATGGGATGCAAAGAGCTGACAAAGAGAACTTTCCCCTCCTTTTCCCAAAATACTAGAACTTGAGGGCATCCAGTGAAGCTGATGGGCAGTAGATTCAGGACATACAAAATGAAATACTTCTTTACACGGAGTGATTAAAATGTGGAATATTCTGCCAGAGGATGTGGTGATGCCCACAGGCATAGACAGGTTTAAAACGGAGTTGGATGGGTTAATGAAGAATATGTCTATTAGTGAGTAAAGGGAACATCCACATTCAAAAGCAATAAACCTCTGAATACTAGTGCCAGGAGGCAACATGAGGGGAAGGCCTCGGCCTCTATACCATGTTGTTGGACCTCCAGAGGAATTGGTTGGTCACTGTGTGAGACAGGATGCTGATTAGATGGACCACTGATCTGATCCAGCAGGGCTAAATGTGAAGTACTTTCTGGGCTGCTGTTAATTTTTGTTGGTCCAGATTTCCTCTTTTTATAAGCTAAGATCTTTAACAAGATCTACATAGATTATTTTCACATTCAAAAATGCAATAAAGTCAGGACCTTGCTGGAAGATGAGTGTCCTGTATTTTATGTTCCTTTTTGGTGGATTTCTAGACAAGTTTGTTGTGTTCTTTGTTTTCCTGCTCTTTTATCTCTCCCATTAATTCACCTCTTATTTTCTTTCTACTTTAATAATAGTTTTATTGGAAAAGATCTAACGTAGGTTTTAAATAACCTTAGTGATAGCACAGAGCATTGGGGAACTCCCCAGGAACAAACTCCAGGCTATAGATTTCTCTTCACCTATGACAACCACTGAACATGGTTGCTAATGAAGACTGAGTCCCTTTATCTTCTCCATTAAAAAGCTGCCACAGCAAAGAATTATCAAGCATGTTGAAGACAGCAATGAGATCAAGTAACACCATTTGGACATTTGCTTTATACATTTGGAAGTACACACAATCCAGCAGAGCTCATGGACACATTATTGCCCAGAATATTTGGGAACTGTTCTCTGTCAATACTCACTCACTAAATTTCTCAAGCAAAAGCAGGTTAGAAATAGTCCTTAGCCAGAATTGTTTCTCCAGGGATGGCTTTCACAACACCCCAAGATCTGCTCAATGTTGTTCTGGGAAACCAAACTGCTATTACCTGAAGAGTTTAAAGACCAGATAAAGAACAGATTTGCATGAATAAGTTCAAGTAAACAGGAACCAAAAGAACTATGGGTTGAAACAAGAGATATTATCAAGGAAGAACGCACAAAGGCTGCTCCTCTACCCCCCTCATAAAAATCCTCAATGGATGACTAATGAAACTCTTAAAATTGCTAAAGATAGATAAGAAGCAAAAGTAAAAGGTGACATAGAATCAGAAGTCTAAATGCAGTGTTCCAGTGACTGGCACATACATACAAAGAGAATGATTATAATAACCAGTGTAAAGAAATAGAAGAGAACAACAAAAATAAAAAACCCAAGAAATGTGTTCTAGAAGATCCAAAAAATCAAGGGGAAATTTAAAGCACAGTTAGGCATGCTGAAATATCAACACGGAAATACATTAACTGAACAGAACAGAATAAAGAAAAGATGGAAACAATACAATGAAGAACTATACAAAAATGATAAAACAATGACAGATTGCTCCTAAGAAGAATCTTTTGAAGAAGAAACTACTGTTTTAGAAAGTGAAGTGAAGGCTGTGCTGATAGCAATTGGGAGAAACAAATCAACAGGAGTAGATGAAGTATCAATAGAGCTATTCCAAACCACAGAAACCGAGTCCATCAAAATCTTAACAAGAATATGCTGACAAATATGGAAATACAAAACAATGTCCCACAGACTGGAAATGATCAATTTACATTCCAATTCCTCCCCCAAAGGAGAATTGCAGCAACTATTGGACCTTCACATCAATTTCTCATGCAAGTGAAGTGATGTTTAAAATCTTACAACAACAACTGTTACCATATGCAAAACAAGAAACGTCAAATGTTCAAGCAGGATTCAGAAAAGGAAGAGATCATATTGCAAATTTACCTTGGTTACTGGAACATACAAGAGAATTTCAGAAGAAAATAAGTTTGTGTTTCATAGATTACAGTAAAGCTTTTGACTGAGTGGATCATGAAAATCTATGGTTGATTGTAAAATAAATGGGTGTGCCACAGCAACTGATTGTTCTGATGCATAACCTGTACTCCAGACAAGAGGATAATGTTAGGAAAGAATATGGAGAAACAGAATGGTTTCCAATTGGCAAAGGAGTCAGACAATGATGTATTTTATCTCTCTGTCTCTTCAATCTGGGGTCCTTTCTGCACTTGGATCTCATCCCTGGTTTCATCAGAGTTCAACTCGTGACACAATACCTTACATTTATCCCTGGTTATAAAAGCATCCGTTTATCCCAGGACAAGTGTGGAGCAAAACCAGGGTGACCTCAATGTAATGTGGAAACAAAAAATATCCCAAGATAATTACAGAGGGTGAACTCAAGAATGTAAGTTCAGGGACAGGGATGAACCTGACCTGTGTGGTAATAACTTCAGAGCTGTCCAGCTTATAGAGTTTGTGAAATATGGTTACCCAGAGGTACAAGGAATGCCCTAAAAAGTGAAAAAACCTATGATGTTTTTCTGGAATTTTTACTTTGCGGCCAATGGTGCACTGTCTGTCTGTGTTTTAGCTTGTTTTAGCTCATGCCCTCCTTACAATAATTTAGCCAACTAACATAACTTATTTATTTATTTAAAACTGTATGTATTGCTTTTCTGACAAACACAGAGACATCTGTTTATATTAGGAGAGCATTTCTCATCCCACCTCTTTGAAATGCCACAATGTAATGCCTTCCACAAGTGTAACCAACAGAAAATATTTCTGCATGTGTAGCTGAATTAAGGCATTGGGCACAGTGTTGCCAGGTGCTGCATAATCACTTGGCCTGTGGTCTTCATTATGAAACTTGGCACGAACATTTACGTCTGTTACTTGTTTAAAATATGTTGGTTTTTTGCATTCTAAACTAACCAGAGAAATTATGCTGCAGAGTGAATATGATGGACATGATTATACAATGTAACCACACACACACTTCTCAGAATAGGTGTTTTAAAATTCGCAACAGAAGTGGAGACATTTAACTAAAGTGATTAGAGGCGTAGGATGATTTCCCAGGTGAAGCGACATTTCACACACACCAATGAAATGTTTCTAAATGGAATGGTTTAATAGCATTCTCTTTTTTAAAGATAACCCCCCCCCCCCAATGGCTCAGAAAAGTACATTCTATAAATTGCAAGCTAGGATACATTTGTAATGATGAAATTATGTTTCATCAGCTATAAACCAATTTATAGGTCATTGCACATTGTGAATGCTATTTAAAACTACCAAGCTTCAGAATTAATATCTCCTGAACAGTGCTGCACTTGTTCTATGCCGGCATACAATCATTTCCAAACATTTCATCCTTTTTAATATTAGCAATTGTCATACACATTTGCACTGTGGTGGATTCCCACTCTAGTGGGGAGAGGACACCATTCTCAGCATCATTATTGTGGTTAAAGTAGTGAATTCTTTTCATTTTGATATTGTTGCTGATTCATCAACTTTAAAAGGAGGCATGTGGTTTTTAAAGTATTATATAGAAGACACAATAAAATAATATTTTAAACAAATTAGCAAATTTTGCAGGAAAAAAAAAATCATGGCTTATGTTCCAGAGCATCAAACTGTATTTGAACACTCTGATTTGGTTCATGTCCTGCATACTAGTGGATGTGAGCAGGATACCGATCATTCAGTGAGCTATTTAGATGCACCCAAGTGAATTCAGATGCTTCTGATTTGCACAGTTACACTGACCTGTTGCACACTGTGACTGCTTTCTTGCAGCAGCCTCACCACTTTTTAAAAGGCACGTAATAACAAGAGGAAAAAAAATCAATTTCAGATTTTTGAGATGAGTCTTACTACTCCATTGCCTCTGAGCTCTCAGGGTCTGCCCCATTAATCCAGTGAATCTTGATATCAGTTGTTGCAATCACTTATTGAATACATGCCATTGCCTGCACAGGAAAAAAGAGAAGGTAGTACAGTCTATGCAATGTTTATTTATTTATTTACTTATTTATAAAAAAATATTTACCCTGCATTTTCTCTTGACTCAAGGCAGCTTACAGTACTAATTAAAACATTACAAGTTAAAACCAAAAGAATTTTTTAAAAACCCAGCTAAATACCTCCCTCTACTTTTTATAGCCCATCAAAACTTCTGGCAAACACAAATACCTTGCAGCATCTCCTAAAAAGCTCCAACAAGTTTTCCTTATGTCTTCAGGGAGCTCATTCCATAGAATGGAAGTGCAGTGGAAAAGGCCCAGACTCTGGATGACGGGGGAACAGCCAACAAACTGCAGTTGGCACTAGGGTTGCCAGCTCCGGGTTGGAAAATACCTGGAGACTTTGGGGGTGGAACCAGGAGAGGGTGGGGTTTGGGGAAGGGAGGGGCCTCCACATGGTACAATGCCATAGAGTCCACCCTCCAAAGCAGCCATTTTCTCCAGGGGAGCTGATCTCTGTCAGCTGGAGATCAGTTGTAAAAGCAGGAGATCCCCAGGCCCCACCTGGAGGCTGTCAACCCTAGTTGGAACACAGGAACACAGAATCATAGAGTTGGAAGGGACCTCCAGGGTCATCTGGGGCACAAGGCAGGAAATTCACAAATACCTCCCCCTCCACATCCACAGTGACTACTGTTCCATGCCCGGAAGATGACAAAAAAACCTCCAGTATCCCTGGCCTAACCAGTCTGGAGAAAAATAAGGAAGGAGGGAGGGAGGAGTCAGTCCTTCAGGTATGTGGGCCTGAGGCCATGAAGGACCTTGGGCTATAAAAGCACCTTGAGTTGAACTCAGAAGCAAAGTAACAGGCAGTGTAATTGGGGAACATATACTTCAGTTGGCTAACCCTGAACAATAGTTAGACTGCTGCATTCTGGATCAGCTTCAGTTTCTCAGCTGTTTTCAAGGGCAGCTCATGGTAAAGTGTTCGGGGTTGTTTTTTTCCAACTCCCCCAGTGGAAACTCTTTGTGTCCAGTGAAACAAAAAAGACAGAAACAAATTAAAGGTCTGCTCCCTAAAGACCAAGTCCATATTCCAGACAGTGGATAAGAACAGAACAGTATCAAAGGCTACTGAAAGATCTAACAGTATCAACAGGTAAAATTATCCCCTGTACAGATTTAAGCAAAATTCTCCACTAGTGCAACTAAAGCCATCTTGAAGCCAAACCTAGACCTGAAACCAGACTGAAATGGGTTAAAGGCAGACAAGTCATCTAAGAACTACTGGAAATATGGGGAAAGTATGTGCTTCTCACACCTCAAGTTCTAGATCTCCCCTCAATTTGGCCTCAAAGTTGGAGCAGAAAAGATATTGCCAGCAAAGAACTGTGCAAAAACATCACAATGAAGGATCAAACTGACATCACTGTGGTGTCAGACTTGTGTTATCAGTAGGGTTGCCAGCTCTGGGTTGGAAAATACCTGGAGACTTTGGGAGTGGATCCGGGAGAGGTCGGGGTTTTGAGAGGGGAGGGACCTCAGCATGGTACAATGCCATAGATGCCACTATTCAAAGCAGCCATTTTCTCCAAGGGAGCTGATCTCTGGCAACCCTAGTTGTCAGGTCATGAACTACTTTGAACAACTGATCTGGGTGAGATTTTGCTGATGCAATGCGGTGCAGAAGAAAGCCTTTTTTGTCACCATCACCTCATAGGCCTGCAAACTGGTTCTATGGCATGCTCTGTCTGATTCATCTTGAGATCCTTGATGTAAGTCACCCTGAGCCCTGCTCACAGGGAAGGGTAAGCAATAAATTGAATATAATAAAATAAATACGTTTTCCATCAGCATGATTCTAGTTATCTTCCAATCCACTTCATATTTTCTGGCTCCCTGGTAAACCAAGGAGCTAGGGGCATATCAATCATGGAAGAGGATACCAAGGAGAAACCTAGCCTATCCATCATTCCATGTAGAAACAACCATCTCCAAAGAAACACCAGGAGGGCTCTCAAAATCCCCCAGAGCTGCTTGGAAACCAACAGAATCCATTAATCTCCAAGAACAGAGTTTGCATCTTGGTTTGTTGCCAGGGCCTGGTCCCAGAGCCCATGTTAGGAAGTGCATTGTTGTGAGTGAGAAGTTGTTTAAGATTAGAAGGCTGTCTGTGGACAAGAAAAAGTTTGTCTTCCAATGTCTGTGAGAGAGGCGTGTGCTGAACCTATGCTGGACAATGATGCAAGCCAAACATCCTTCTATTATGAAATCAGTTGATCTTGGTTCTCCTGCTTCAATGAGCTGGAGGAAAACTGGAATGATTCTTTGCTTTGTGGAGGAAATGCTCTGGAGAAGAATGAGCACCAGGAAACCCATCAGAGGGTGCCATGGTGCTCATGGAATTTGGGATCACTGCTCTAGAAAGTTTGCTGTAGGTCTTATTTTGCAAAAGTACATAGCAATACTGTGATAAATGGAAGTACTTTCCATCACTCAGTGGAAGAGCATCTGCTTGGCATGCAGAAGGTCCCAAGTTCAGTCCCTGGCATCTCCAGTTAAAATTGTTGGAAATGTATGTGTTTACAAGGTCTGATGATTCAGTCATTATAGGGTTAACTTGTATTCCTAGTTTGCTATTGTTTAGACTGACCTGGAAGGGATACCTGGCACTGAGCCAATGGGGAATTAGCCCGGGAAAAGTAACTTCTACTTTGATGCAGATTGGTCATTTGTTTCAGGTGACTTCCTTTCTAGGGGTCAAGAAGAAGGAGATAATTTCTCCATTACGTGTGTGCTTGTTTTGTTTGTAGGCAGCATAGAAATGTAGCTCTTAGTGTTATGTTGATTTGTAGCAATCCCGTGAACCCTTTTCCCTTAGTAATAAAGTATTTTTAAAGCAAAGAACTCTCTTCTTTCCAATAGAGCAAAATCCATCTAATAGTCTAAGTATTAAACAATTTTTGACTATTTTTCAACAAATTGGTAGCAGAGGATGGTTCATTTAAAATGCTCATTGGATAGAGAGAGAGAGAGAGCTGAGCTGGCACATAGAGGCTTATTTTAAAAAGGAACTATTTTTCCTGCAAATTTTTTTTTCTACTTTTTGCCAAACAAAGCTGTAATCAGACAACGTGGGCCACTTTAATTCTCGGTGATTGGAGGAACCTATCTTTTGCTGACTTGCACTTTGGAAAGCAGCTGAAAGAAAGCTTTTTGATTTTTTTTTCTTTCTACTGGCGCCGGAGCTCCGGAGAGCTGATTGCTTCACCGGTCCCAGCTGCAAAGCCTAAGGAAAGGATTAACCCTGTGAGTCCCTGCCTGAAGATGAGTGAGGCAGAACTTTCAACAGCAAAAGCTGGAACCTCAACTGCACCTAAACAAGCACCAGCCAAACTTGTGAGTACGTTCCATTCTTCTGGGGAGACAGAAGCTCTTAAATTAAAAGCCCACAATTTTCTTTGGTGGGATGGGGTCCTTAGAGTATGGCTTCAGATGCTAAGAGCACAGCATGTCTTAACAATGGACCCACCAACAAATGAGCCAGAGAAAGGTGATTTTGAACAACTGGATGGCTATGCTAAAAATCTAATTCTTGGGTCTGTGGATCCTAATGATGTGCCAGATTTATACACTGTGGGGACGTCAAAGGAAATGGTTGCATATTTGAAAAAGAGATATGGAGGAAAAACTAGAAGTAAAATTTATTACCTGAACGCTCAGATCTTTGATTTTAAAGTGACCACTTGCCTGAGAAACTGGGAAAGCTAATGGGAATCTATAATGAGCTCAAGGAGTTAGGCAAGACTCCTGATGAAATTGATATGATAACTGCTATTCTCAGAGGTCTGCCACAAAGTTACAAGAAT
>NW_015159766.1:164938-172865 GCF_001447785.1 Gekko japonicus
AAATATTTTTTGACTTTTTCTGAGAATAAAACAAAATATACTTTTGTGTATCTGATAAAGAGCAAAGATGAGACACTGAATAAATTCAAATGTTACCTGGCCACAATTAAAAATAAGTTTGGCAGAGCACCCCAAAGCTTACGCACTGATGGAGGTGGAGAATATTGCAATGCTGAATTTAAAGCATTTTTGGAACATGAAGGGATTGAACACAAGGTGACTATCCCACATTCGCCTCAACAAAATGGATCTTCTGAGAGGCTGAACAGAACAATTCAGGACATGTGTAGGGCAATGCTTATGCATTCTGGACTACCAAACAGCCTATGGGCTGAAGCTGTGAACACAGCAGTGTATCTACACAATAGAGTACCCTCAAAGCTTACTGGGACCACTCCTTTTGAGGCCTGGTTTAAAAAGAAGCCTGGATTAAAGCACATCAAAGCTTTTGGTTCCAAAGGGTATGCCCACATACCAAAGGAGAAAAGGGGAAAACTTGACCCCAGAGCTGAAGTTGGATTCGTAGTAGGGTATCCAATCGGTGGAAAGGGATACAGAATATACAATCCCCAAAATTGCACAGTTAAGGAACGCAATGTTGTATTTGTTGATGAGAGTGATTTGCCAAGTGTTTCCAGTGCAACTGATCCACAGATGTCTGGGACTGCACCTGAAGAGTTGGTGACATGGTTACCTGTAGTGATCACCGGGGAACCGGCAGGTCTACCTTCTGAGGAAACTACCAGAACAGAAGGGGAAGCGGGAACCACACCAGAGGAGGCAGCAGAACCCACAACCAGTGTGAGACGGTCAGAAAGGAGCACTAAAGGGCAACCACCAAAGAAATATGGATTTTGTGAAACTGTGCAATCCGCAAAGGAGCCCAAGAACTGGAAGGAAGTATGCAACCTACCTACGAGTGAAAAAGACAAATGGATTACAGCAATGGAACAAGAAATACTATCCATTTACGAGAAGGAAGCATGGACTCTTACTAAGCTACCTCAAGGCAGAAAGCCTGTTGGATGCAAATGGGTTTTCAAAATAAAGCATAAAGAAGATGGAACTGTGGAGCTATACAAAGCACGCCTAGTGGCCAAAGGCTATTCACAAGAATATGGGACTGACTATTTTGAAACTTTTGCTCCAGTTACCGACCAAGCAACTTTCAGAACACTTCTTAGTGTTGCAGCATCAAGAGACATGGTTGTAGAGCATCTTGATGTAAAGACTGCTTTTCTCAATGGAGAACTATCCGAAGAAATCTACATGGAACAACCTGAAGGTTTTAAAGTCAAAGGACAAGAGGATTATGTCTACAGACTCAACAAAGGACTCTATGGGCTAAAACAAGGAGCAAAGGCCTGGTATGACAAAATTACTGGACTGCTACAGAAGCAAGGTTTTGAACAAGGGAAAGCTGAACCTTGTCTGTACACTAGAATTAAAAATGGACAATACCAGTATGTTCTTGTTTACGTTGACGACCTGATCGTGGCCTGTCAAAACAGAAAGGACATCAAAGACATAGCTGATGGACTGAATAAGGACGTGGAAGTCAAACAGCTAGGAGATGTACAACAGTACCTCGGAATGCAAATTGAGAGACTCGAGGATGGGACTTTTCTTCTATGCCAGAAACGAAAGATTATGGACTTTGTCGAATCTATTGGCATGAAGGACTGTAAAACATCATCCATACCAATGGAACCTGGATATCTGAAGGAAAAGAATGGACAACCACTCAGAGACATTGGAGAATACAGAGAAGCAGTTGGGAAACTTCTCTACCTGAGCAAAACCACGAGACCAGACATCACAGCGGCAGTTGGCACCTTATGCAGAAAAGTGAGTTCGCCTAATCATCATGATTGGAGTGCAATAAAGAAACTGGTGCGGTACCTGAAAGGAACAATGGACTTACAACTGAAAATTGCACCGTCTGAAGGGCCCAGACTAGTCGTATACATGGACGCCAACTGGGGAGAAGAATCGGACAACTACAAGTCTACAAGTGGATATCTATTTTTCTACGGAGATGGACTAATAGACTGGACTAGTAGAAAACAAACTGTTGTGGCGCAGTCTACAGCGGAAGCGGAGTGTGTTTCAGCAGCAAGTGCCTGTAGTAGACTTGAATGGATTTTTCATATGTTAAAGGACTTTGGAATAAGAGAACCTGTACCTGTACTTATGTTTGAAGATAATCAGGCTTGTATTACCATATGTAAGGAAGAAAGCACCACAGCTAGAAGTAGATCAATTGGTATTAAGTGTGCTTTAGTGAAGGATTTGTACCAGAAGAAGCTGATAGATATTGAGCATTGTCGTACAGAAGAAATGGTGGCTGACATTCTGACTAAGCCACTGACCAAAGAGAAATTTGAACGTTTACGTAAAATGTTGAATATGATTGGTACAAATGTTGAATTGAATAATGAATCATGTTTTTGTATGTGTATGTATGACTTACATGTCAGACCTTGAGAAGGGGTGTTGGAAATGTATGTGTTTACAAGGTCTGATGATTCAGTCATTATAGGGTTAACTTGTATTCCTAGTTTGCTATTGTTTAGACTGACCTGGAAGGGATACCTGGCACTGAGCCAATGGGGAATTAGCCCGGCAAAAGTAACTTCTACTTTGATGCAGATTGGTCATTTGTTTCAGGTGACTTCCTTTCTAGGGGTCAAGAAGAAGGAGAGAATTTCTCCATTACGTGTGTGCTTGTTTTGTCTGTAGGCAGCATAGAAATGTAGCTCTTAGTGTTATGTTGATTTGTAGCAATCCCGTGAACCCTTTTCCCTTAGTAATAAAGTATTTTTAAAGCAAAGAACTCTCTTCTTTCCTATAGAGCAAGATCCATCTAATAGTCTAAGTATTAAACAATTTTTGACTATTTTTCAACAAAAATGACCAGGCAGTACATGATGTGAAAGACCTCTGCCTGTGACTCTGGACAGCCACTACCATTCTGATTAGACAATACTGACCTTGATGCACCTAGAGTCAGATTCAGTATAAGGCAGCTTCATATGTCCATGTGTGTGATCAATCTCTCCAGTGAGTGCTGTCTGTTTAAAGAGTCTGTCCTTGGTTATATGTATTATTTTGTATGCTTATCATTTGGAAGTTTCAAGCAGAGACTCCAGCCCCTTTTCTGCATACCAAAATTATAACCATGTGGATTATAATCCACCAAGCCAAATGTAGCCTAGAGGAAATATGTTGTGGCAGCAGATACATGTGTCAGATTACATATTCTCCTGAAAACTGACCCCACCCAGAGAATCTAAATAGAAGAAGGGCAATAATGGACAACATTTTCCCATTTCTGTAGTGCAGATATTTAAAATTATTTGTCAAAATGCCAAAACAGTCAATCTCAGAGCTATTTGTTTACTTGCACCAACATCATTTACTTCAGCATTCCCATGACAATGTAATCATATTACAGATTTTATGGTCCATCCATTGTAGCTGGCAGCATTCCATAGAATGTAATATATTTCTTATAAAACCACTACAGTAATTCAACATGGACTATCATCATACTGACTGTTAAGTGGATGTTATGTGAGTCAAGTGTCTCCTCTCAAGTGAAAAGCTCTCTGGTGGTACTCCATAACATCCTTTAAACTCAATATACTATAGACTAATTAAGATTGGAGAATACAGATGTTCCATGTCTTCACACCACTCTTTCTGGAATTTTCAGAGGTTAAAGAACCAATCCACGGATTCAGTCATCAACTTTCAATGCTGTCTGACAGCCAATTTCTCCATAATTTCTCTCTTCCTTTTGCCCAGTCACCATCCCATTCTACTGTCATATAGTTCCCCCCCCCCATTTTCATGGGACTATAGAAGCTCACTATAAATCACAACACAGAGACACATGGTAACCTATCAAGACCAGTATTTTCTACTCTGACTGGCATCGATTGTTCAGGGTCTCAGATACAGGTCTTTCACATTGACTGCTATCTGTCAGGGACTGAATCTGGAACTTTCTGCACGCAGAGTAAATGGCCTATCAGTGAGCCTTGGACCCTCACCTATAAATGTTCTCTTTTTTATTAGGAGAATAAGGATGACACCAAGCACCATTTCCACTATAAAGGAATAGAAACAATTATCTTGCTGTACATGAGAAAATATTAAGCCTCAGTTGTCTATTTTGTAAAATAAAAATTCCTAACTTGCTTTATCCTTTCCTCATAGTGAGGATCGTCAACTCTGTGATAGTTTTCCCTGTATCTTCTCCAGTCATTTCTGTAATAGCCTTTTGGATTTGGGGACAATGAGAACTATACACAATTGCAGAAATGGGACCATGCTACAACAATATTATGTATGTTATTATTTAAATAAAAAGATTTATATCAAGAAATGCCAAAAACAAGAAATAAAAACAAACCAATAAAACAATAGTTATCAATTATACCAGGCAGTAGACTGAATAAAAACCAATAATAAACCTAAATCAATCACCATAAAACTGTAGGATTTAAGATCAAAAGAGATAGAAGAAAGGGGAAACTGAACAGAAAAGCAACTCAGCCAAAAATCCTGGGGAAAGATAAATGTTTTCCTCTGGCATCAGAATTCCAGAAGGCTTGTTGCAAGGCAAGCTGATATAGGGAAAGCATTTCATAGTGCAGGTATCACAAGAGAAATAATGCTGCTTTAAGCGTCCATCATGTTACTTCCAGTGGTAGAAAGATACAAAAGGTCCTCTGTAGCCAGTTATGGATGAATGGTAGATTTTCATGTGAGCAATTCCACTGTGGTACTTAAAGTGCAACCCTAAGCAGAGTTACAATCTTCAAGATCCACTGAAGTCACTGTCAGACATTAATTTCTTATTGCCTGTCCTAATAATCCATTCCTAACATTGTTTTTGCCTTTTTCATTCCTGTAGCATATATTTTGAGGGAAAGCTCTACCATTTCCTCAGTAGTCACAGTTTATCCTGACCTGGATAGCCCAGGCTAGCCTGATCTCATCAGATCTCAGAAACTAAGCAAGGTAGGTCCTGGCTAGTATTTGGATGGGAGACCACCAAGGAAAACCAGGGTCATGACGTAAAGGCAGGCAATGGCCAACCACCTCTGAATGTCTCTTGCCTTGAACCCCACAGACAATAATAAACTTGGTAACAGTGATGCTTCGTGATGTTAAATTCTTTTTGTTGTTTCAAAACACAGGACGTCACCCACAGAAGATGACATCAACAAGAACAAGAAGTACGAACATCTCGAGTGGTTGTTCGTTTCGATGGAACTCTTTATTAACCAAAATTCGAATCTTTGGTTGTCTTATTATATTCAATAATGATATCAATCTTATCCAATACAGCTTCAACAGCACACAGGCTAACAAGTCTTGTTGTCCGAATGTAAGACTTGTTAGCCTGTGTGCTGTTGAAGCTGTATTGGATAAGATTGATATCATTATTGAATATAATAAGACAACCAGAGATTCGAATTTTGGTTGATAAAGAGTTCCATCGAAACGAACAACCACTCGAGATGTTCGTACTTCTTGTTCTTGTTGATGTCATCTTCTGTGGGTGACGTCCTGTGTTTTGAAACAACAAAAAGAATTTAACATCACGAAGCATCACTGTTACCAAGTTTATTATTGTCTATTTACTGTAATTTGTGAACCTTGCAGCAATTTCTTATCTGTCCATGTTTGTTGTATGAATTGCTGGTCCCCTTATTGTTTACTTTGAACCCCACGGAGTCATGATAAGTTGGCTGTAACTTGATGGTAGTAAAAAAAAGTCACATTTTATTTAACTATACAAGTAGAGTTAAGGGCTGTTGCTGTTGTTGTTTAGTCCCAAAGTTCTGTCATTATGCTGTCCAGTTTGGAAACACCAGCAAGTTAACTAATATTAGATCATCACGCATTTCATAGTTCATTGTTTAGTATAACATTACAATTGGGCTTTTGCAAAGTTGCAGTTCTTGGAAACTCAGAACTCTCAAACACATCATTCCATTTGCAATGGAAATCATTAGAGTAATGCTGAAGTGACAAGAGGCAGATTCAGTTACCACATTAATGCAAATGTCTTGTAAATGGAAACAAAGTACCCAGCTAGTTACAAAATGATGCAGTTCAAATGACTGCTCAGGTTAAATAACATTCTCCTATTTCTGCAATAGCTATGGGAAGAGTTGCATATACTCTTTTTCTGAAAAATAGCAAAAGGATCTCTGCCATAACTCAAAGCCTTGTAACAATCCCCAGAGCTGATTAGTTTTCAGTCCCTTTCCAAATCATTTGACATCTAATAATATTAAGCAGAGTCCCCCCTCCCCAACACAGAAACCTTCTTCCATCATTGAGAAGGTCATATTGACTATTCACCTCTCTAATAGCAGAGTCCAGGGTGATTTTAAATGAATGTTGGTAACAGGTCTAGATAAATCTCAACACCAGCCACTGAACCTTGCTAGTAAATGAATTTTCACAGTCCTCCTTTATGGCCTTTGTGACACCTGTTTATATCAGTTCTGACTCCTAAGAAATATCAAGATGCACATTAATTGAGCAATTAGAAGATTGACATTTATATAATATCATCCTTATGTAGTATTCTGAGCTTGCTTCATTTTAGAAATAAATTCTCTTTCTAAAGAAGAAAGTAGCTCAGATGTATACTGAAATACTTTGGTCTCCAATTTCCTTTCCTGCCATATAACTATTGTGGACTGTAGTATGAACCTCCAATGCACTATTATCTAGACTTCAGGGAGATAGAAGCATTCATTTACTGAAATAGTACTGCCCTCCTAGACAACTGCACATTTCACATTGTTTCAAAGACCTTCCTTCCATATGAACTTGTGCATCTGATTGCATTTTTCTAGATCTTAATTAAGCCCAGCCCCCTATTACATTCTATTAAGACTATTGCCTATTACAGATGTTACATTAGCCTACTGAAGCTTGGGAGATAGTGGCATTACTAATTACTGCTATCATGAGTGGTCACTGTCCTTCTCTGGTACACGAGTTCTGCATGGCAATATCACAGACTCTAAAATGGTATTATTGTACAGTATTTTTATGTTTCCATAATTCTTAGCTGCTTCATTAGCATATATGACATGAAGATAAGGACCTTTTCAAATAAATAAATGCAGATAACTTAACTTCTACTTAGTAAGGTTTTCAACTATGTGCTGTCTTAAAGATTAGTACCATTCCTACAATTGCTTTGCTACACATTCTTGCATAGTGTAAAGGTTTCATACTTTATCTTAATTGCCCACATTGTTGTATGCTCACCAGTGTTAGCCATTTTGGAACTGATAGATTTTTATTAACGACTGTTGTTTTCTTGATGGTTTTACATTTTTTAATTTATATATTCATAGTATATCCCTGTTGTAAGCTGCCCTGAGCCCTGCTTGCAGGGGAAAGCAGCCTAGAAATTTAATAAATAAATAAATATAATAAACCATTGCTGTTGATATCAAGTGCTGAAACTCCCAAGCAGTACAGTGTAATGGCTAGGGCCTTCTTTGAAGGAACAGCTTGTCTTCCCTGCTTTTTTCTACTGTGTTCAGAATTCACAATACCAAGTGTCACCTATTTCAACACACATTTTATGGGATTTTTATTATCTTAAAATTGTAAAAAAGATATGCATTTGCATAGTGAATATGATGCCATTCTGCACATAATGGTCTGGAACCACTTTTCTGTTCACGGAAGAATTTTCCATTCATAGAAGGCATCTTCTTCTGAGTAGACAGGCTCTTTGAACAAAAAAAAGTTTTGTAGAATCTACCCAGCATGCACCAAAATGTGACCCCCCCAAAAAAAATTATTTTATATGATACTAGGGAGCAAAGCCCATTGTGGATGAAGACAACGAGTCCTAGAAAGGGTGGGTGAATGGGTG
>NW_015159766.1:173449-230341 GCF_001447785.1 Gekko japonicus
GAAGGAAGGAAGGAAGGAAGGAAGGAAGGAAGGAAGGAAGGAAGGAAGGAGGGGGGAGACAGAGTCAGACAGTCAGAAAGACAGACGGACATACATAGATGGCAGGAGGGAGGATGAAGGGGGGGAAGAAGTCAAAGCGATGGGGAGGAAGGCAGAAAGAGTGAGAGAGGGAAAGAATGAAGGGAGATAAGGAGAAAGGAAGAGAGAGTGAAGAAGGGGGGTAGTGGTGAAAACGAGCCCACAGGCTGGCTGAGTGCCACCACCACCGCCCCTCGCCTGCTCCCACAAAAGCCGGTGGAGGTGGAGTGGCAAAAAAGGGGCCATGGCAGGCGGCTCAGGGCCACTGCTGCCGCCCTTCGTCTGCTCCCCCCGAAAGCCTCTGAAGCCAGGCGGGCAGGAGAAGTGGCACAATGGGGCCCGTTGCTGCCCTCCCCCCTCACTGCAAAGCAGGCCAGGCTGCCCCAAGGCCTAGTAAGGCCAGGGGCCACCAAAGGGGACGTACCATGCGGGCACATGACTTGGCAGCAATGGAGTTGGCGGCGGACCCAGTGCGGGTGCCAGCTGTGGCAGCAGACGTGGTGGAGGTGTTCACGGGGCCAGCCAGGCCCTGGAGACAGACATCGGCTTTGGAGGCGGGGGGATTGGCAAAAATGGGGTGAGGGAAACGGCAACTCTGTGGTGCTTCTCCGGCTGGGCCCAGCCAGAGAAGCCCCAGGGAGACATTTCAATGTCTCCCCGCGGCCTCCAGAGTGCTCCCCGGCTCTCTGCAGATGGTCCTGTCCTGTCCGAGGACCAGAGCAGAGTGAGCCGAAGACACCGGCCGGGGCTGATGTGGGCAGGACTCCGCAAAGCAGCCAGCGAACCCAGCCAGCGTCTTCTGACAGGCAGTTCTTGCGGCCAAACACTGTTGGCGCGCATCGAACGTTGCAGGATGAAAACTCAATTATTATAGGGACAGACTAGGAGTAAAGCCCGTTGTGAAAGGAATACAACGAGCGCTAGAAAGATGTGATGTGTTATGAATGCATAGACTGAAAGCAGGTAAAGTACATATTAGCAGTCTGTAATTGAAAGATACAAACGTGGAAGTAAAGTCTCACGTACCTTATGTTACACAATAGCTGGTGTCCAAGGTCACACAATGTGGGCCAGAAAATGCAGCACACAAGCGTCCATGGATGGATGTAGCAACCATGAGACAGTGGGTTTTTTGTATAAAGATTCCCCTTGTCTGCCTTGGCCGAAGTGCGTTGTAAGTTCTCCTGTGTTGCAGAGCTAACTGGGGTCGTGACGTGTAGTGTGTGTCTTGCGTATTGCTACTTTTCCCCTGTTGTGACGTTTCTGTATGTATATCTGTCTCTGACTGTTTCCCTCCTTAGTGAAGGCATAATCAAGGCAATGGAACCGAGGAGCAGTGGCTGGTTATAATTTCAACAGGAAGGCTAGTGGCAACGTTGGTTCCTGGTGTTTTCCTTCCTTTGCTCGCTGTAAAGATGTATCTGGAGGTTTGCATCTGCCTCTGTTGGTGTGCCTTGTTCTTTGGAACTTGTCTTCAGACCCCACTCACAGGCTGTATCCCACTGTGACACACTCTCTGAATGTTTGCAACGTGTATGCCATGCTCCACCTCAGGCAGTTGTTCCAGGACTCCTCTTGTTTGTGCGTGGCTACGTAGAGCTGGGTGTGAGTGTGTCTGTATTTCTGGTTTGCCACATGACTTGGGTGTGTGGCTGCTGGTTTTCTGTGTGCATGACCCCAGTGGTCTATCTGTGGTTGTCTGAGGTCCTACTCCTCCTCAAACCCATCCCTCTCCAAGCTCCATCCATGAAATCCCCTGGAATTTCCCACCCAGAGTTGTCAAGTCTATCCCCTCTGTAGGTGAGCATCAAGGTAGTACATGTATCTCCTCCTGAGTGTTCAGGTTTACATCCCCACAACCTGCAGGCGCATCCATGCTCTGAAGCCCTGAGTGCCATGTGACAGTGGCTGTTGTAGGGTTAGGAGTATGTGGATTGTCCAAAAAGTGGGGGAGTTAGGCGAGGCAGCCAGTGGAGAGGGACAGCCTCTGAGTGACACATCATGTAGGCAAGTGACTTAGAGCAGCTCTCTGTAGTCCCACAGGCATAAGTGTAACATCAGCGCTAAATCCCATTGCCCACGTGAAGCAAACAGAAACATCTAATTCTGTCAAAAGCAGGATGTACTAAAAGGAAGGACAGGATTGGGCATTGGAAACAATGGGAGAGACTTGAAAGCCAATTGGAAGTAATGGAAGCCGGGAATGCCAATTGACTTGCATGGGGTTAGCAGGAGTGTTGTGGGAGTGGAATGACAGGCTCCAGAGTGGAATAACAGCCCAAGGAGCTAGAAGATGTGTCCTGGAACTGAAATGACAGGCCCCAGGGGCTGTCATTCCACTCTGGGGTCTGTCATTTCAGTCCTAGAATATATCTGCTACCCCATAGGGGCTGTCATTCCAGGGGCTGTCCTCCCCCATTCCCGGCCCATGGAAGCCAGTCGGCAGAAGTTCAAATGGGAGATGTTTCTGGGCCAGGCCGGCAGTTCCTCAACCCCCCCCCCCGCCCGCCCATTGCCTACCCCTGTGGAAGGCAGGCGGCCATAGTTCGGCACCCTCGGGGCCCGCAAGGGAAGCGGACCGGCCACAAGACCGTCTTTGCCTGTCAGGAACGTCGGGGAGGGGGGACGTCCCTCCCCAAGACTTGGCGGAAAGGCAGGAGAAAGGCTGGCTAGTTACCTGGGGGAGTCACCTGGGCTTTGGGAGGGAAGATGCCTCTGGCGAAGATGCCGGAGATGAAGACAGCATCTGTGGGGAAAGGTGAAGGGGAGAATGTTCAAGGGCATCCAGATCCCACCGATGCATTCCACGTCCCCGGTCCTGGGAGGGTTCATTGGGGTGGGCCGACAGATCCTCCACCCCCCTCTCCCCTGCCCCTCCTGGCATGGAATGCAGGCGGGTGAAGCTCCTCACCATTGGGGTCTGCCAGGGAAGCGGCCGTTTTGTCATCAGAGTTTGGGATATCCCGTTGCCACCCCTCCCCGGCTGTGATGCCTGCGGCAAGAAGATGCAATCTGCCATCGGGCCCTGCCAGGCAAGTGGGAATGACTGGGGGGGGGGGTCTCCTCTTGCAACATGGCCAAAACGGAGGAGGAAGGCTGGCTACTCATCTTGGGGAATCGTCGGGGCTCTAGGCAGGGCCGGGTCAGGCAGCGGCATGGAGTGCAGGCCGAGGCTGGGCCGGAAGCAGCGGCAGTGGGGAGTGGCAGGGCCAGAGTCAGTGGGAAGCATTCTCTCCTGAGCTGAATGTGTCTTCTGAGGCAATTTTTGGAACCTGCCGCTTCTGTGGCGGGACTCAGGCAATGCAGCCAGTGCCTAGGGAGACCCTCTGAGTGAGAGATCAGGCAGCCAACTGATTTTGGCCCATATAGAATGTTGCCATGCAAAAATACGATTATATATAACGAGATATATGATTATATCTGTTGTAGCTATCTATTTAATTCTCCTCACAAATAGGTAGCAGTGTTTTAAAGCTACTAAATGAAAAACATTTTTGTTATTGCTTCTGGCAGAAAGTCTGAGTTTTACTGATGGAATAAAAAACAAAGGTGTATGTAATATCATGTTTTAGCCATATTTTGTGCTGTTCTATCTTGTTCCAGTGACAGTTTACTGGTTTCAGCATTGAACTGAGCATTGATTGCCCAGGGGAGAACTTGTCAAGCAAGGACTTAAAAACATGAGTTTCTTTTACATAGAAATGCTTCCTGTATTCTCTTGAATGAGGAAGATTTTTGAAAACATTGATTCATCAATATATTAGCAAACATACTGAATCAGAGGATAGCATCACTTTCCTGTAGTTTAGGAAGAGACAGTTTGCAATAGTTCTTCACACAAGGTGGCAAGATAAGAACATTGATATCAATAAACATAGAAAGTAGTCAAGTCCCCAAAAGACTTTGTCTTTTCCCATTCTAGTCTGGGAAGAAGATAGGACAGGTGAATGGGAACTATACTAGTGGTAGCAGTAGTAGTAGTAGTAGCAGCAGCAGTAGTTTTGCACTGTGCTACATTTCTTCTTGTTCCAATCCAAAATCTATACATGAACAAAGCTAGAAATTCCTAAACTCTGCATAAAATATTGTGAGAATTATTGCAGAACCCACCAATAACATATGTTTAGCATTTATGTCATGGAGGGTCCTGTGACATCATATTTGCATCAATTGTATCATGAGCAGGGATGCTTAAACCTTTACATTTCTCATTTAGGGAACATTCCTTAATGTTTGAGGATCACTCTTTCATTTGTCCCTGTGCCCACAATGGAATTTGGATTATTCTTTTCTGCTACTGTGACATTTGTTTCATTCTTGTTTTAAGGTTTAATTTTAGTCATCTTGTTTAAAACATCTTTTTTTCTGAAATAAATTTTAAAAACTAAATGGTGCGTGTGTGTGAATTGTTCTTTCCAGAACTGTGAGCTACTGTCAGCTTGGCCGCTGCCATAGCTGGTAGAGGGGGGAGGTGATGGATGGGTCTGTTGCTGTAATGGAATCTTCACTTTCATTTCTTCTCTGCTCTTCTTATCTGCTAGCCTAAGCTGGGGAGCTTGGTACCTTGTTGCTGCTTTCTCTGAGAATGTAAACACATTAGGTTAGGCGGGCTTTTGCTAGTTCCCTGATTGGCCCAGGTCCATCAGGGGTAGGCTTGCCAAGTCCCCCTGGGGGGCGGGGAAACCCCCGCCCCAGAGGCCCAGTCCTCGCCGCCGGCGGATTGGGCCCTGGGGGGAACCCCACCCCCAAAGCACGTGACGTGCATGTCACCCGGACGTGACGTGACCACGCCGGGCACGCTGGGGGCGGGGCCACGGTAATCCGAGGTAAAACTCGATGGTTTTCCCTCGGATGGTCGTGGCCCCGCCCCCAGCATGCCCGGCGTGGTCGCATCACTTCCGAGTGACGTGGTTGTGGCGCGCGCGCACTCTGCGTGCACACACACACTCCCGAAGCGGCGCTGGAGTTCCCTGCTCCAGCGCCACTTCAGACTTGGCAACCCTAATCAGGGGGACCCCTTTGAATTATGTACAACTCCCCATTGCACGTGTTTGCAATCAGTTCTAATACAGAATGTGTGCACAGATGACCTGCTTTACTGACTCAATAAACTTCACTCTTTTGAATGGGAGTTGTTGGGAACTGATTGCTGCAGGACTTTGACAGCTGCTATTGTTTTCTAATTGTTTGTTTCTCTCTATCTAATTAGATGAAATAATTTCATCTCCTCTATGGAAATCAGTGGGCTTTAAGAAGGATGTTCTCTCTCCTCTTCATTCCATCAACAGGCATAGAAATAGGTTGCAGGTAAGGCAAGACAGAAGAGTCCAAAGTAAAGTCAAGATTTAAGGTGAATTACATGCTGTGTTTTACATGAGTTCCCAATGGGGCCTGGTAGCCATATTACAGCTGTGAATCTTTGCTGGCAACTCCATATTAAAGCACTAGAAGGGCCCAATTAGGGGGCTCCTGCCTTCACCTTGTGCCATTTTCCAGAGCCAAAACAGCTTTGAGGAATTTATTTATTTCATAAGAGGCCTGCAGGTGCAAGCAGTCAGTACAGATACAGCCCCTGAACTGGGCAAGGACATTCTCTTGGGCTTTCTCAGCTGTGGAAAATGGTGCAGAGAAGAAGCCAGGAGCTTCTCTATCTCCTGAAGGCATGGTCCCAATCTGAATTGGTTCCCTGCAGTTCTTGGTTCCTTGCAGAATGCAGCAATCAACATGTGTCAGGTCCTGGAGTAACCACTCTGTATACAATAGTCCTTGATCAGGTTTATTGGTAAGATATGACTTCTGGTCAGGTGAACACCTTTGCCAGAACTAACAATCAATAGCCCAGGGGAAGAAAGTGGGGAGCAAGTTCCACCCATCAGACACATGTCACAATCATTCAGGCTACTACAGGTCGTGAGAGAATATACAACCCAACTAGCTGCATCTTAAGACTCCTGTCTCCCAAGGCCACAGCTGGACCTGTGAACCATGTGGGGGTAGCTTTGGGAAAGTTACAAGCAGCGCTTCTATTCAACACCATGCAATCATTCTCACACTCACCCCCCTTTGGAACATCAGGGAGGACAGATAAGGTAATAAGCCAAGCCAGAAGATGTGTGAAATGGGCAGGGGTTACAAAAGCAAAAGTGTGTTTAGCAATGCAGGCAGCAATATACAGTTATTGATCATGATACAAAGACAACCGATACCCAGGCCAAGGGTCCAATCCTGACAACATGGTAACTGTAATATTTTCTCTACATACAATGAATGGCACAAGCTAGGCTAGGAACATGGATGGTTCAAGCATTAAGGAACATTAATTTGAAAGCAGCATTGTAAAGCATCCCAATAAGATGCTTTACAGAAAAA
Organism: Gekko japonicus; assembly: GCF_001447785.1. NCBI lineage: Eukaryota > Metazoa > Chordata > Lepidosauria > Squamata > Gekkonidae > Gekko > Gekko japonicus. The sequence goes on from NW_015159766.1 coordinate 179,897, forward strand.
CAATAGATAATAACAAGAAATAACTAAACTCATATCACAGCCACATACTCACTGACTGGTTCAGAAGTAGATGACCTGGGAAACACATCTGAGAAATTCTGAGAAATCTTTAAATCACTTCAATCATGGAGATGAAATTATCTTTTTGCTCCCTTATCATTATGCATTGGCTAGCACTAGATTCTGATTTGCAAGACCTTGAAGCCATACAAAATTATGGATTTTGTTTGCCTCTAGATTCTTTTCTAATAGCCTGAGTCAAAATGGGGAGGTATTATTCAAACACAAAATGTTTCCCTTGCGTTATTGTTTGGGGTACAAATGGGGGCTAAAATGGGATTTTCCCCCCCAACACAGTGAGTGTAGCATTATTACCTTCAAACTACTTCCTGATTTGGCTTTATTATACCATTATGCATCTAAATTGGATTAGCTATATGACATTGTTAAGAAGCCTATTCAGACTGAGGTCAATGTCTCTTGCATTCACTATGGTTTGGCTTCATGGTGGTGTCTGTCACATAGTCAGATTTGAGTCAATGTGTGAAGTCATCAACTCAGAACACTGAGTCCCTAAATGGTTGGATTCACTTCAACTCAAAGTTCCTGTTTTGTTGTTGTTGTTTGTTTGTTTTAAGTTTCCAGGGTTTTAGGGAAGAAAAGAAAAGGCTACAGCAGACAGCAAACAATACATACACCAAGAGAATGAACTAAAGGAGAGTTGCCATTGAATTTTCCCTTTGCTTAAGCTCCTCTTTAGACTTCCAGCATTTCCATGGCCAAAATTTGCATAGCCCTACTTTGATATGAGGGATCTTCAAAACATCTTAGATAAAAGGCACTATGTATGTATATAGTATATAACTAGATTCCGATGGGAATGTCATTGTTGAATTATCCTTCTGTTGCACTCAAGAAAGCATAAGGGGAATGAATCAATCAATGATTTAATGGATAGAGCAAAAGAAGCAATGGAACATCATTTGGAAAGGAGCTTTCTGTAAGACTGAGTACATGGATTTGTTCTGAAATGTTTGGGGATCTATTTTCCACTACTTTGGTGTCTGTAATGTTCATTAGTGCCATTTAGAGGCATTATGCATCTGGTGAACAGCATGTAGCAGGAAACATTATCATGTTTTACCCACAAAGGTTAAATTTGTTCGGGTAAGTACTCAGAAATTAGAGCAAAGGGTGCTGTATAAACCCCTGAGATAGATAAAAAGTATCTTCTTCAAACACAGGATGTGGGCAAATAATTCAATAATTAATTAGTCAAATATATGGATAATATGTCAGGGAATGCCAAAGACTTAGACCGGAAAGTAGCATATCTTAGAAGCACACTTGTAAATATCAAGGCTATTTTTGGGAGACTGAGAAATTGGACTTGTGTATCTGTAAGATATTAACATTATATTAAATCTCTGTTTATGACTCACCGAGACTCCCAATAAACTACTTCATTGACATGAATTGATATTTTGTGGGATTGTCCAACAGAATAATGCATCGTATGAAAGTTTCTTTTTACATAATGCCGTGTATATGCTTTATTCACATAAGATGTCTGTTACCATTACTATTTTTACTTCACTGTTTCCAGAAAACCTGTCACCAAAATGTAAACCAGGTAATGTCTCCCTTTAGAAATTAAGAAACACTTCATAATGTTTCTGAGCTCATTCCTCCTTGAACATATGAAGCTGCCCATAAACTGAGTCAGAATGTTGATCTATGAAGGTCAACATTGCCTGTTCTAAATAGCAGCATCTTTCTGGAATCTTTTAACCGGGGATGCCAAGGACTGACCCTGAGACCTTCTGCATACAAAGCAAATGCTCTAACACTGAACCCATGATCTACCTTCTTTACAAGTCATGGTGGCAAGAATTTCTGGGGAAGGACTGTTACTTTCCCTTTTGAGTAGCCAAAGGAGAACACAGATCTGTGTTCCTTTACAGTTAAGCTTTTCCCTTACTCTATTACATTTATAACCCACCTGCAGGGAAGTCTAGACAGCATATACAGTTTTCCCTCTATGTTTTCCACACAAACACCCTGTGATGTAGATCATGTTGAGAGACAGACTGGTTGCCCAAGCTTACTCACTTAGCTTAATAACTGAATCTTGAGCTCTCCAGGCCTAATGGTATATACCAACTATTATAACAATACTTTCCTTTCCTGATAAGCAACTGTACAGTCAAAAATACCATGTCAGATCTAGAACTTGTTTACAAGAAGACCAGATTTGAGTCCTAGAGCAAGTTTTGTTTCTTTATAATTTTTTCATATGTTACTTTGGACTATGTTGATTTTCAAACAAAAACAATAACAACAATGTAGTTAGAAATTTAAATTCCCAAACAGTGTTCAAAGGCAGGTACACATAGAGCAAATTACAGTAATATGCATGGATAACTGTGGCCAGATCATGCTTTTCAAAGAAAGGATCTTCTCTCCCTGTGTGTCCTCATATCTATATATCTAATTCTCAAGTGTGCCCCCTGTGTGCGGATGCTTAAATCCATGCACCGGGGGCACCGGGGGGGGGGAGGGAGATGTTTGTGCACACGTGGGGAGGTCTCCACGTCTGCACAAAAATCCGAAAACTTCAAAAAAAAAAATCGGGGGGATACTTAAATCCCCCCGAAACTGACAGAGCGTCCCCTGCGCATGCACAGGGAATGCTCTGCTGGTGCCCTTGCCGCCACCTCACAGCCGCTTTGCGGGGGAGAGGGGGGAAGCGCCAAGGCCCGGCGGCTACGAGCCGCGCGGGCCTTGCTCTCCAGCCGGGGGCGGGGGCCGGGGGGAAAGCACCGAGGCCCGGTGGCTACGAGCTGCGTGGACCTCGCTTTCCAGCCGGGGGACAGGGGGAAAGCGCCGAGGCCCGGCGGATCCAAGCTGCGCAGGCCTCGCTCTCCAGCTGGGGGCCGGGGGGAAGCACCGAGGCCCGGTGGTTCCAAGCCACGCGGATACGGAGGAACCGGCGGGATGGGGGGGAAACATTACCTGCTTCTGACTCCTCCGCCGGCTAAATGCATAGCTCCGCCACCCCGCTCCGCCCCCCTGCGAGTTTCGCAGGTCGTCTGGCTTGTACTAGCTAAGATCTTTAGTTCTGGCTGTTCCTTCATTAAAGGTGACTGTCGGCATGAATGAGGGCCTATGCTTTTTCTGTGGTTGTTCCCATTTTATCGAAAAGGTCTCACAAGAGGACCATCATTCTTGGAAACTTTTTGGAGGTACTGTAAGGATGTTTTATTTACCCAATCTTTTAATGAAGTATAGGTTGCAATGTTTTTTATAACATATTACCATATTCTTTTCAGAATGCATTAGTTTTATTATGCCGGGGAATTTGGAGTTTTATTGGTTTTTAGATCATGTATTTGAACACTGTCTTAAGTAATTTGGAAAGGCAGATAAATTGTTTTAATTAATTAATTAATTAAACAAATATAACTATATGCTAATATGGATTTAAAAGTGCCCTCAAGGAATCAAGCAATGCATCTCAGCCATTATACCTAAGCCATATTCCAGACAGGCTCAGAGTGTGTGATCTCTATACTTTACTAGGGCCAGTCTCTGTACTGTTTGCTTTTGTGACACAGCTCCTTATCATTGATATATCTAATTCTCAACCTGGCCAAACCTGAGGATACTTAAATCCAGGGACTGAAGCCATGAACATATATGACACATCTTTCTAAAACCTGAAAAATGCCCCATGGTTTGCAGAAAAATCTAAAAAATGCATTGGAGAGTTTAAAAAACACACCCTAAAATGATATAAAAAACAAATTTCTGTAGCTTTAGTAAGCAAATGCTCTCAGTGGCTGTAGACAACCACAACAGTTTGCCAACATTTCAGGCTTGGTTTCAGTCAGGTAAAGGCCGGGGTGGGGGCAGAGCCTTTCCACTGTTTTGGCCTAACCCTGGCAGCAACCTTCAGGTTACTTGCTACCTTGTGTTAATCACCCAGGCCCAGCTGCTTTCTACTGTTAATCAGCAGTGACCTTATGAAAGCCAAAGGGGTATTGTGGTTAGAGTTTCTGACTAGGATCTTGAATCCCCACTGTGTTGTGGCAGCTTACTGGGTGACCTTGGGCCAGTTACATGTTCTCTGCCTAATTTACCTCACAGGCCTTTAAGGACACTGGCACATATCCCAGTGGGCTGAAGGCCTCCCCCCCCCCCAGGCTGGGCTAGCTCTGTGACACTAGGGTTGAGCCCAGCTGGTCTGAGCCCCATACAAGGCTGGGGAAGCAGTAGAGCCCACCCTGTTGTGTGCAAGCCTTGTCAAAGTGAGGGAGGAGGCAGCTCCTGGTCTGCCCCACCAAAGATGGCACCCAACTGCTGCATTAAGGTGGACATGTTTATTTCCTTTTGAAAGCAGTGGGCCGTACATACTAAACTTTGCACTGCAGTCTAATTGATTTCAATAGGATCTCACCCAATCTCAATTCTTTAAAAATCATACCTAAATTATGTCTTGGCATTGCATATGATAACTTTAACCAAAATGCATTTTTTAAAATGTTGGTCTGATACTTTGCCAGAGTCAAGAAGGTAGAGAGGTGGCATGTGAGTTCCTTAAATTAAAAAAAAAAAAAAGCTATACAAATTGGTTGAAAACCCTGTAAGGCTGAATTGATCTAGCTATCATTCTCCATGAAAATCATGGAGTAAAAGTGTATTGTAGCAGAATCATAGTTCAACTGTTTTCAAAAAATCTCTGAAAAAAGTTTACATGTCAACAAAAGTTTGCAGTGTTGCCCAGGCTATGATTAAAACTTATAATGAATGGCAAGGTAACCTTGCTGGACAATATTAGGAAGTGCTGCTGTTCATTTTCTTTTAAAAAAGAAGACAAGGAAAGAAATTCAATTGATGTTACACTAGAAGTGTACTGGAAACACAGATATTAGCCAAGGAAAATCTGCAATTAACTGTAACTTTTATCATTATAAAGAACACGAATGACTTCTCAGTATCTCTTTGGGGTAATGCATTGTTTTCTAAACACATCTGGAGTAAATGAATTTTGAGGGTAGAGAAGAACACAATACCACTACAACAATTCTCATGAAGAAGAAACTTTTTACATCCAGTAATCACTACTAATAGCAAACTTGATTATCTCATGGAGACCAGAAGGAAAATGAAATGTGTTTATCTACTAGGGATGCTGCAATTTTTACCATAAATATGTTCAACTGTCAAATTTAAGAACATAAGAAGAGCTCTGCTGGATCAGACCAATAGTCCATCTAGTCCAGCACCCTGTCTCACACAGTGGCCAACCAATTCCTCTGGAGAGCCAACAATAGGGCATAGAGGCTGAGGCTGTCCCCTAATGTTGCCTCCTGGCTCTGGAATTCAGAAGATTAGTGCCTCTGAATGTGGAGGTTTCCCTCAGTCACCATGGCTAGTAGCTATTGATAGACTTATCTTCCATGAATCTGTCTAATCCCCTTTTAAAGCTGTTTATTCCTGTGGCCATCACTATATCCTCTGGCAGCAAATTCCACATTTTAATCACTCTTTGTATAAAGTAGTATTTCCCTCTGTCCATCCTGAACCTACTGCCTGTCAACTTCATTGGATGCTCTCGAGTTCTAGTATTTTGGATAAGGGAGAAAAAATTCTCTTTGTTAACTCTGTCCACCCAATGCATAATTTTATAAATCTCTATTATGTTGTCTCTTTTCTAAACGTAGCTGTCTCTTTTCTAAATTGAAAAGTCCCAAACTCTTCAGCCTTTCCTCATAGGAAAGGTGCTCCAACCCCCTAATCACCTTGGTTGTCCTCCTCTGTACTTTTCCCAGCACTGCAATGTCCTTTTTGAGATACAATGAATTTGACATAATTCATTGTGTATTTAAACAACTGCCTGCTGACTGGAGCAATAAGACTGCAAAGACTGTGTGCGTGTGTGAAATAGTAGAACTGTAAAGCTACATGAAAACACACATTGATGTGGCACTGACAAAGAGAATGTTGATTTAATTTTCATATTAATTTAATTTTATTTTGCATACAACTTTATACTTGTATTTCCATAGTTTGAATATTATGAATGATGTCCAATATTTAGAACTAGCTGCTCTTCTTCTTTTGATCAGAGTACAAGCCATGTCTGTGTAAAGAGAACAAGTAAACATTATTTTCTTATCTGTGCCTTTGGGTGAAGTAGCTAATGGACCTTGAATGTAGCACTAATACAGCAGGGGAGGATGGGCTTGAAAATGAATGGATCTATATAGCTTCTTGCTTCGCTTATGATGGAAGGTTCATGTGCTCTACCTATGTTTTGAAAAGAGGTTCCTAGGAGTCTGGGTGAAGGAGTGATTCTAGCCCCTTATCTGAGAATGAGTCTTTTTGCTTGGATTTTGAAGACTCCTTGGTTATGATAAAAGAAGACCTCTTTGTTCTTTGTCAAGTAAACAAGTAAAATACAATGTAACGTACCCCTCATTGGGGTCAGCCAATAAATGTATGCCAACTCAAATGATGCCCCTTTACCTGTAACCAATGGATGTTTCTATATGCTGTTACCTCTGCCTATGTCATTTTGGGTATATAAACTTCTGCCCTTCCTTATTAGAGCTAGAAAGCAGTTTGATCTTGCAGGCAATTTATTGCTTAGCACTGTTTCCCTTTTTATTGCAATACATATTTTAGTTATTCTTCCTCACTTGGACGTCACTTATGTTGTTCTTCATTGTGCCTGTGGACGTGCAAGCCACGATTTGTGGAACATGGACAAAAAGGCTATTGTGCTGTACAGGAAGGGATAAAGTGAAGCAATGTGTCAAACAGCCATGGATGTGTTGACAGACTGTCAATCCAAACATCAAAAAATCAGCTTCATGTTGATAACTGGTAAACAGGATTTGAGTTGAAATTGCAGGTGTTCTAGCCCTACCACACACAGATAATATAAGAGACCTATAAGGATGCCTTCATGCATCCATAAAATATTAGTTTGATTTTTTTTTAAGTAGAATGAGGACTTTCTAGGAGGTATGCAGGGTTGAGAGCAGTTGGGAATAGGGTTGACAGCTGATGTCTGGCATCTGGCAAGAGATGGGGGACAGTGACATGGAACACTGACTCGGATGTGGTGTAATGTCACTTCTGGGAAAACATCACATTGCTCTAGGAATATACCATAGATTTCTTTACCATAGAGTTTCTGGTAATTCTTAGGGCAAGATAACATCACTTCCAGCTTTTCACTGGAAGTAATGTAATGCTGGAGATTTTAATTTTTTTCCCCTCTCAGCACCGAAAGAAATGGCAGGAGGAGAGACCTGGCAAGCCTAGTTGATAATTATTGTGTGTGTGTGTGTGTGTGTGTTGTGAATTGGCTGAAAAGTTCATGAACAGGAGAAAATAGGGTCACATGAAACATATCCCCAACACAAAACCACTTTCCCCTGTTAGCAGTCAGACCCCCTCCTCTTGCAGAGGGGCAGGTTATGGTTATTCTAGCTATAACACCTTTCTTAAAATATCACCCCAAAATTCATAAGTGCAAGACACTGCCAGGCCCAAAATGATACAAAAACGGATGCCATTCAGGAACAAGTCTGGGCTAGTAGTTTAGAAGTGTGAGTAAGAGTGGTTGACTGTCTTCTGTCCCCTCCACACCCCATAGAAATGCATAATTCAGGACAATGGGTCTTTCGGGATCTACTGACTCACCTTTGGACTAATCCCATGAAGACCCAACCTTACTTCCCCTGGTCCCACTTACCTTAATTAAGTGGCAGTTAATCAACACTTAATTCTATTCACCTAACTTATTAGCCCTTCCTGCCCGGCACTTGCAGGGTCATCAAACCTCTCCCACACCATTGTCCATCTCAGAAAAGGCCATTAAGTTATGGTTTTTCAGGCATCTCATCACCCACCAGAGGGTACGTTTTGGCCTATACTGGAGCATCCTGCTTCCCAGCAGTGTGTGTCTTGGATCCTACATGTATACCCCCACTTTGTTAGGCTTTCTTCTCTCTTGAAATGCTGGTTGTTTTGCTGCTTCCATGGACCTCTTCAAGATAGGTGATTATTGCCCTGTCCTAAAATCACTTTCCCCCTTTCTTTCCTGTGATTCTCATTGTAAGCTTTTGTATGGGTGTTATTTGTATGCATTTTGTTTTATTCTTTCTCTTTTTAATAAAAACCTTTCCAGTTGAACATCTGCCTGGTTTATTTGAGACTTCTCTGAAGGGGAAAATCCTCATATACATAGGTAGAGAATCCCAGTTACCCCCCCCTTTTGCTATGTCTCCATAATGCTAATCCCCCCAACTAATTAGGAGACTGCCTATTTGGTAACACCCCAATCCAGAAAGTTTTAAGTTTTAAAAGATCTTGAAACTAAAAGAGTAAGAGAGACAATTAAATAGAGTTAGGGTGAAATTATTCCTCCTATTCTAAGCATGTCCAAGTTAAATCCTACCTATCAGCTTCTCTCATAAAAGGAGGGAAAGAAGAGGCAATATTCCTCTCTTACCAAGTTCAGCTATGTGACCAATTTTTTTTCAAGCCAATAGTTTATCAGGAAAACTTCCATGTCTTTCCTGTTAGGTGTTTCCCCTCTAGTCTCTACTTGCTTCAATTTTTAAGCCATAGCATCAGAAAAGGTTACTTCCAAAATCTTAACAACCTTTCCAAAGCCCTGGCAACGGCATAGAATACAAGCCACCCTGAGCCTGCCTCAGTGGGGAGGGCGGGGTAAAAATCAAATAAATAAATAATAAATAACAAACATATCAGTAGATTGCCATTCACAGGCTATATTCCAGGACAGTATCTGACACCTTCTCTGTCCCTCTAGATGTCCCTAGCTCTTTGGTTTAATGCAAAACTATGAGAGCTGATAAAAGTTGGGGAACAACTTGAGTGTTATTGGGAGAAAGCCTTTGCCACATTTGACAGAGTGCACCATAGAGCCTACTTGAAGGCCTATGAAGTTTTGTGATGGTGGTCATTGTATCAGCAAAATTTGTCCAGTACAGTTATCTGAGATAGTTCACCATCTTTCAACCTTTGTTACTCTTTAAAAAAAGAAAAAAAACCCAAGAAAAGTAGCCCTAATTCACTGTAGCACTGTTTATTTGGGGGCTTTTAATATCTTGCTGGTGTGATTAATAATTTAATTGTGGGGGGTTTAAGTTCTTTTATTTTGAGTTGATATTGATAATATTCTTATTTGGCATATTTTTGTAAGCTGTTTTGAGCACCTTGTGGGGGAAACTATTTTAATAATAAAAAAAGCAGATCAGCATTTGGAAGGGGTGGTCAAGTGGACATTACAATGAAATGCCTTTTTTAAAAACTATAAACTACTTATGTTTGTATTTTGCAGTACGTTGATTTTTGACTCAGAGTATTCAGTATTGGTCCATTTATCTAACTACAAAAGTTTATGAGCTAGTGAATGCTGTCTGTGTTTAGATCTATAGCTATCTGATATATCTAACATTCTCCCATATTCTTAGCTTGAGATAGCCAGTTTGGTGTAGTGGTTAAGTGTGTGGACTCTAATATGGGAGAACCGGGTTTGATTCTCCACTCCTCCACTTGCAGGTGCTGGATGACCTTGGGCAAGCCATTGTCCTGCCAGAGCTGTTCTCTCAAGGACAGTTCTGGAAAGAGCTCTCTCAGCCCCACCTACCTCACAGGGTGTCTGTTGTGGGGAGGGGAAAGGAAAGGAGTCTGTAAGCCACTCTGAGACCTCCTCCTCTTCTTCTTCAAAAAGAAAACTTTTTAAAATGGCTTATAGATTACCATGAAGAATGCCTTGCATTTAAATTGCATCCACCTCTAGTTCCTAATACAGACTTCTATGTGTTACTTGGCAGAATTCCTTTGTTAAGGTGTCTTTTTTAATATAAAAAGACAAATCTAACCTGACCCTTAATTGAATTTGTGTCCATTTTCTGAATTGTAATTAGCAATCTTAGTGCCCAGTCACCTTAGTTCAAAGGAGTCTGTTTGGAATCTCTAATATTTGTTACCCAATTAGAACAATCGTTTGCAATTAACCTCATTTAACAGCTCTTAAACAAAATATAGTTGTTTTTGTATTCAAGCCTATCAGTAGGTGAGAAATTGCACGACTTTTATTGTCTCTCACTATACTTTGCTTTTCTGGATGGTACTCAACGTTTCACCTTCAGTAAGGGAGTTATTAATTCTTCCCACATACCCATTGCTGTAAGCTCTGAAGGAAAAAGGCTTTATCACTTGTTAGGGAGATCCTTTTCCAGTTAAACTATTCCTTGCAGCCAATCAATTTGTCAGATCAGAGGACCATCTTTTGTGAGAGTCCCTCTGAACTAAAGCTGACAGGGTTAGGCCGGGGTCACCTGTCTCATAAATCAAAGGAAAAGACAAGGTAAAGCAGCACAGATGTGAGGACTAAGGATTAGCAGAGATGGCATTATCAGCAGGTTTGACATTGAATAGGAAAACACACTTGCAACATTCTGCTTCCAGGAATTTGTGCGCCATATTCCCCATGACATTCAGATTAATTAGAAAAGTTATAAGAGAAAGGGGGCTTATAAGCAATTTATCTATGAAGCAAGGCAATTTGAATCATGATGGTCTTAAACAGATGAAAGTTTAACAAAGATTAAGAGCTACCAATCTTTGTTGTAAGCAATCTAAATTGTGCACCATTTGTGTGAACGAAAAGGGACACATCTAAGACCAAACCAAGCATGAGTGCTTCAGATCCACATAGGGATGCCAGACCCCCCAATGTGGGCAGGGGTCCCCCAGTTTTGTGTACTTCTCTCTGCCACTGGTCACCTGGCTGGTGGGGGGAAATTGCTCCCCCCAACAGGCAAGAAGGCAGAAATAAACATGACGTGCCTACATCACCTGGAAGTGGTGCAGGCACATCTGTGACATGGGGGCGCAGTGTTCTGGTTTTGGGGCAAAACTGTATGGTAGAAGCTAATTCTAGCATAGAGGTTTTGCCCAAAAACCAGAGTATCACCCTGATGATACTCTGGTTTTTGGGCAAAACCTCTATGCTAGAATTAGCTTCTATGTCACTTTTGGATGATGTAGGCACATCATGTTTATTTCCAGCTTCTTCCCTCCCCAGTCCCAGTAAGTTCACCCCCATCCTCTGCCAGCTGGCAACCCTAGAACCACATCTGGGTTTAAACCCAAATCTGCTGCAGTCACATTGGACCTGGGGATGAGTGAGGCCTGATTTTTACAGCCGGTGTATATGGTGACGGTTTGTGAGAGATTGAGGGTACTGAACCCATGGTGTGCATCCCTGAAGAGTCCCTCTGTAAGTGTTTTATTTCTGATCTAAGGTCACTTGGCATTGGTATTCATGTGAGGGGAAAGTACTGTGGAACAAAGCTGTAGAGAAGTAACCCTGGGCTATTCACCATTAATCCCCTGTATGGGAACAATAAACTATTACAGGTCATGCTGTAGAAACAGAAATAGACATCAGGAAAGAATCTTCTATAGTGTCATGGTGTTAACAACGGACTTCACTTTTGTGGTGTTGTGAAGAACGGTCTTGACCTTGATTGGTAAATATTGACCAATAGGAGTAAGGCCCATTGTGGGAAGAAATACAATGAGCTCTAGAAGGAAGCTCCAGAAGGAAGTTCCAGGTGAGTGGCTGGTGGGGCGGCAAAGGAACGAGAAAATAGAGGTAGGCAAGCCATGTTTATTTCCTTTTGCTTAGCTATAAGGCAGTTGTATCAAAACACAAACACTCCGTGAATAACCTACGGGCTGTCTCAAGTCATTTTGCTGCCCCAATTGGGTAGTATGGGAGGACAGCCTCAAGGTAACAGGTATGGTTCCCTCCACCACTGACTTATGTAGATTTGGGGCTATGCAGTGGTAGCTAAGGTAGAAAACCACCTCCTCCTATGCCATGTCTTCTGGGTTCCAAGAGTCTGGAAAACAGTTCCATAGCCAGTTACAGGGTTGCCAACTCTGGGTTGGGAAATACCTGTAAATTTGAGGGGGAGGGCAGGGTTTGGGGTGGGGAGGGACCTCAACAGGGTATAATGCCATAGAGTCCACTGCCCAAAGCAGCCGTTGTCTCCAGGAGAACTGATCTTGGTCATCTGGACATCAGTTGTAATAGCTGGAGAGCTCCAGGTGCCGCCTGGAGGTTGGCTTATGTTAATTTGGGTCTATGTAGTGGCAGCTAAGGTAGAAAAACACCTCCTCCTATGCCATGCTTTCTGGGTTCCAAGGTCTGGAAAGTGGTTCCATAGTCAGTTGCCAACTCTGGGTTGGGAAATACTTGTAGATTTGAGGGGTAGAGTCTGGGGAGGGCAGGGTTTGGGGTGGGGAGGGACTTCAGCAGGGTATAATGCCATAGAGTCTCCTAGGAAATTTTCTGTAGGGGAAATGATGTGCTGTGGCTGGGGAACATGGTGATTTCTGGGAGATCTCCAAGCCCCCAGGGAGATTGGGATATGTATTTTACCTCAGGACTCCCAACAACAAGAGCAGACTGTTTAGAATGTTAGAGGCAAAGGGGTCCGGGGGGGGGGTGGCGATATACCACGCACTTGGGCCACGCCCAGGAGCAGCCCCGGCACCTTGCGGCAGCACAGGATACATAGGGAAAAGGGCACCGCTCACCTCAGGCCTGACCGGCTTGCAAAACAGCATGGCCATTGTCATCCTCCCATCATGGCCAGGGAGGCCCGCAGCACACAGCCATCACACTATGGGCCAGAAAGCAAGGAGAAAGGGTGGCTGGTGGAGCAGGGCTTCCTCTGCTGTAAGGATTTGTGGCAGCAGGATCCCCCACTCCAAACGGCTCTCCTGAGGCAAACGGTGTCCTCTTTCCTCCACAGACAAACGGTGTTGTCTCTCCTCAGGTGAAGCTATGTTGTAAGGGGAATTTTGGTGGGAACTGCCTCTGTGGGTGGGACTCAGGCACACCTTCTGATGGGCATTTCAGGCAGCCAACTGATTTTGCCAGGCATAGAATGTTGCCATGTGAAAATGCTTTTATATATAAGGACAGGATAGGAATTGAGACTGGTTTGCATATGTTCCGTTTACTGTCTTTGAAGCAAGCAAGGTAGATTTTCACTCTATATCTGGGAGCCAAGGTGCACTTAATACAGTGTTTGAAGAAAGAAATTAGTTATGGAATCAGTTCTAATTGGCCCCTGACCTATACTGCTTGTACCAGTGGTTGAGATTGATGATCCATAAAGGTTTCCAAGGATTAAAAAGTGACTGCTCAACAAGACTGCAAAGCTGGATACGTATGTCTTGTCCACAATTCAGGATCTGTTTTCTTCCATAGTTTTGGACATAGTGTTCCCATTCCTGATCTAAGTCATATTTATTAGCAGCAAATTCTTAACAAGACAACCAATAAAAATGCTAATGATGAATATACATAGAAGTATCTTTGGGATTTTTCAAATAATGTTGTAACCCACCCTGAGTCTGCTGAGTGGGGGAGGGCAGGCTAAAAGTCCATATAAATAAATAAATAGATGTTAAAAAGAATTCCCAGTGTTCTTGCCTGTTGATGTCAGACCATATGCCTAATGTCAGATCATATCAGGAGGCCAAAGGAACAACACTGCAGGTAGTATTCTCAAGGTAAGTTTAAATTTCCATAGCAGTAAATGTAGGTCCCGTTCACACTCACCGATTTGGTCCGGGAGCGGGACAGTTTGGGGCCGGATCAAACCGGCGCGATCACACCACAACATCTGGGAAGCGTCCGGCTTCCGTACCCAAACTGTCCTTTTCCCGGGATGAGCCGGCGCAAACTGAACCACCTACTTTGGTGGTTCAAATGGACGCGCCGCGGCAAACCGGTCGTTTGATCACCGGCGCGTCCTTGCGCCGGCACAACCCCGGGCCGGAGCCGAACTGCGCATGCTCGGACATGCGCAGTTTGGCCGGCCCCCGGTTAGGGCTGTGTTTTCTCCCCGGCGTTTGATCGCGCCGGGGAGAAAAGGCGGCGCGGCCGGGGGATCCGGGGGATCCCGCCGCGCCATGTCAACGTTGGCGCTGCTTTTCAAAGCCGCGCCTTAAAGAGGCCGTGTGGCAGGGGCCGTACTTTATGATATCCTCTGTACAACATCCGAGACAAAGTATCTATGCAGAACAGTTCCTTCTAGCATATGAAAAAGAACAAGTAAGTGAAGAAGCTTGATTATCTACATCAGAGCTAAAAGCTTATTTTTGCTTTCTGAGTTATTACCAAAATAGTCTATGGTGTTGACCTCATTGCATAAACTGGGGTGAGGAACAGGCCTTAGAACACTGGACAGTGTCTCAAGAGGTTGCATTCTAAATCTCAAACATGCTGCAGTCCTTCAAGTGCTCAGACATTTTAATAGTCAATGGTGTTGGTTTGTGTTGATTTCTAGTAATGGGATAGGTATGCTTTCTATGGGTGGTTCAATGAGGCAAAATTTATTGGGAACATCCACCATCACTCTGCTGGAAAAAAATAATACTGACAATGAAAGATACTTTATATAATTAGCTTAAATAATTTATATGCTGCCATGGGGGACCTCTCCCGTTCATCTGGCTTTCAGTAGAATTACAAAGTATCATAAAAACCATACTGAAACAAGCAACAAATACCAGTTAAGCGATCACTTAAACAATAAAGCAGCAGATAACACTGCAGATAGAAGGCCTGAAAGCAGCTCAGAAATAGGGGTCCTGCATAGGCTCCCATTGCCCACCATTGTTTCACAGGTCAGTGGGAGAAAAATTCGTGGAGCTTCCTGGTTGTGCACCAACATGCAATGTCACTTCCAGCACAAAACCAGAAGTGACATCATTGTGTTGGGGTGATGCTCTAGGAACTGCCCAGAATTCAATGGTTTAACCTCCTGCCACCAGCATCTCCCACGGGCCGCCAGTGTAGATGGAACAAGACTGGGTTGTTGTTTTGGCTGTAACATTCAGTACCACCTATAGCTTCCAGACAGTCTTCAAGGGCAGTCCCATATACAGTGCATTACAGTAATCTAATCTACATGTACCAGTGCATGCACCATCGTGGAAAGTTATTTTCTGCTCAGGAAAGGCTACAGCTGGTTCACTAGCCAAAGCTGGTGTAAGGCACCTTGGCAACTACTGCCACCTGTTTATCCAACACACAGCACAGGGCTAGAAGCACCCCCAAGCTACAAACCTCCTCCTTTAAGAAGAGTGCAACTCTATTCAGAATAGGACACATCCCTGGGTCAGACCTTCCTCCCACCAGTAACACCTATGTTTTTTTTATTATTAAGTTTTAATTTGTTAGCCCTCATCCATCCCTAAATTGCCTCTAGGTACCTGTTCAGAGTTTCCATAGCCTGCCTGGAATCTGCCAGAAGGATGAGACAGAGCTGATTGTTATTTGCATATTTATGGCAACTCAGCCCAGTTCTCCCAATGATCCCATCCAGGAGCTTTGCATAGATATTAAAACACACGGGGAACAAAATGGAATCTTGTAGAACCCTGTAAGCCAGACGCCAAGTGGCCAAGCAGCAGTACACCAGCACCACACTTTGAAATCTATCTTTAAGGTAGGAACAAAACCACCACAAAATGATGCCTGCTGCGATTTTGGTTGTGACTCCACTTCAGCTCTGACCTCTCTAGTCATATGTACCAACTACTTTCTGAATCTGCCAATTCTAGTTGGCTATCTCACATCAAAGCCCAAATATGCTCTTTGAATTTACCCTTAGAATCTCTATCTTTGCTTTCTGAGCCTGAGGCTTTTAAAAAAATAAAATCTAGTTTATTGGGCCCAAAGTTGCAAACTCTCTATAGCTTGGCTAACAGAACCTGTTCTCCCTTAAATTTAGGAATTGTTCCAAATGCAAATCTTCCAGCTGTATATCTTTATCAATTTATAGCTCCAGATTTACGCAGAGCCATCTTCTTGGCCAGATGTAATGTTCTTCCTTCCACTCTTCTTTCTGGCAGATTCCTTTTCTAGCAAGTGCTGTCCTTGTATGAAGGACTGTGTTGAAAAGGTCTCCCACATTCTTCTTCCCTTTTATTTGGTGCCCCGTGAGGATCTTCTGTACCCTATATTAGCTCAATTCTCGGAAATTCCTGATGATTTTAAGGTTCCTTTTTTGCTTGATAATCCTGAAATGCTTGCTAATAACTGAAATACTAGCAAAGTTTCTTCTTAGTGCTATGGTTATATGTTCTGATAAGTAATACTAACCACTAGGTTTTTCTGCTTTTATGTTGTTTTTCTGCGTCGTAGCTCCAATTTTTACCCTATATGGATTCGTATTTTCTGATCTGTATTTAAGCTGATCACTACTGTATGTATATACATATGCCAATAAGGCTCATCAAAGTGAAAGATGCCTGTCATTCCCAACCCCAAAAGACAGTCCCGAAGAATACCGTTATTATGGGTTATGGTACCGAAAGCTGCTAAGAGGTCCAGGAGAATCTGCAAGCTTGCACTTCCACATTCATTTCCCGGTGCAGGTAATCCATGAGGGCAACCAAGGTCATTTAAGTCTCATAACCAGACTTGAAACCAGATTGGAATGGATCCAAAGAATCTACTTCATTCATGAATTTGGTGATCTTTCTCTAGAATGAACACAATGATTTTTTTACATGGATGAGAATAAAGTCCCAGCCTTGGCTAGGAGGCTGGGGTATAAATGAGATAGATAGATGATAGATAGATGATAGATAGATGATAGATAGATGATAGATAGATAGATGATAGATAGATAGATGATAGATAGATAGATAGATAGATAGATAATGATAGATAGATAGATGATAGATAGATAGATGATAGATAGATAGATGATAGATAGATAGATGATAGATAGATAGATAGATAGATAGATAGATAGATAGATAGATAGATAGATAGATAGAGCATCTGTACCCTCTAGTTCATAATAACTTACACTGGAATTTTTTAAGTTAGTCTTCCAAGAGCTATAAAACTGTTTATTTTTTTGTTGTGACAGAATAGCACAGGTACCACTTTGATGTTTTGAACTGTAGGAAACATTTTTTTTATCTTGAGGTCACAAGGGTTGAGTTCTCCTCCCACCATCTGCATGTTTTTACAGCAAGGCAGGAGGGGGGAAATGTGGGGAGGAGAAGAGTCATCATGCCAATGGCACAATTTCACGTCTGACATGAACTTGGAAGTGACATCTCCACACTGATGTGATGCTCTAGTATTCCCCCATAACTCTATGGAAAAAAATGTCTTGCAATCCTGGTTGAGACGTCCATAACTCCTAACAGATCTAGTTCTTCTATTTAAGCACTATGATTTCCAGCAGCTGGCAAAACAAAAAGAACTTATTGGCAATACTTAGTTCCCTATGCACCTAGATTTATTTGATAGAGGGAATCTGGAAGCCTGGTTCCATTGCATTTCAACTATATTTAAAAGGTCATGATGTACCATGAGTTGAACACAGCCACTCTGACCTTCCTTATCCATTGCAGGCCTGTTAGAGGTTTGAACTCCAAATAAAATCTTGGATTATTTTTCAGAGGAAGGAATTGTTCCACTGCTCTTTTTTTATGAGGCAGATAAATTATACACATTATATGAAAGAAGTGCAGTTCGAAGGTCAAAGGTGCTAAGTAGGTCTAAATGAACCTGGGTAATTCGTTGAGTTAGGTTGAGAAGATGAGAGAGAAGAGTTATGAGAATCTTTTAAAAACTTGTTAAATCTGAGTTTAAGCTGAGGCAACAAGAAAGAATTTTCCATTTAGTTCTATGTCTAGTGCAACTGAATATAATTTGTTCTGCTGAAGTCAACCTCTTCTCATGGTTAGTTCCCTTTCCCCTCTTGCTAACTGGGAATCCCAGATCACTGAGCTGGAGGAATCACCAGCTGCAACTGCCTAAGCATCTGTCTCTTTTTGTATTGTGTACTGTATAAAAAGATAGATTAAATATCCACTGAAAGGAAGAGCATACATGTTCAATGTTGTATCTAGATCCCAGCTATTTTTTCTTGGTTGGAAATCCAGTTGATTTTAATGACACCTACTTTTCAGTAAGTATACCTGTACATGTGCTTTCTCTGTTGTGGCTCTCACTTTATGATATGGTACAATTTGCAATCTGACTGAGGATGTCAGGAAGGCCCCCACATTTCTGTAATTCTGCATACTGGGTAAAACAGAATTGTTCAGGAGGGCATTTCTATGCAGGGAATAAGGCTATAGTATAAAGGAATGGATGGTACTTTTATAAAGGGAACAGGATTGCAGCCTATTCCATTGCTTACTGTACATATTATCTTGCACTTAGTGCACTGTTTTGTACTTGTGTAATTCCATTTTTGCACTGCTTATGACACGCCATGTCTGGGGGGGGGGGGTTGCATTGTTTCAAATTTTTCTGATTGTATTCCTTTTGCATTCTTTGGGCCCGGTCACGCGGAGAATTTGCCGCACAAAAGGCACGAATGTCGGGCAGATTTTCCAGACTCAATCACACTGCAACATCTGGGAAGTGTAGCGCACCCGTGGCCAACCCATGGGGTCCTGCCAAAGATGCAGAGTTAAAAAGTACCAAGGAAAGTGCATTAGTATCCGGGAAACGTGCAGCACAGGCGGGCGTCTGATCGCGGGAGCGCTAGTGTCCCGTGGCATCCAGCACCTGTCCACGTCCCGTTGCAAACCGAATGTTTTTCGTAAGTGCATGTGCACAAACACGAAACTGCAGTGCTGTTCCGCGGAACTGTGCATGTGCACAAATGCTAAATGCTTGTGTGATCGTGCCACACCACTTCTTTGCCATTCTGCAGCATCACCGTGATCGCCAGCTAACAGCCGAAGCACGGAGACTCGGGGGACCGTGTGATCAGGCTACCGCACTTTATTTTGCTCTGGGGCAAACAGCCACATCTCCTCCCCTGCTGTGTGGCTGACTTTCCCCTAGAGTTGCCAGTCTCCAGGTGGGACCTGGAGATCTCCTGCAGTTACAATTGATCTCCAGGTGACAGAGATCAGTTCCCCTGGAAAAATGGCTGCTTTGGAGGGTGGACCCTATAGCATTATCCCCCAGTGAGACCTTTCATCCCCCCCCAATGCTGCTCTCCACGGGATCCACTCCCCCAAATCTCCAGGTATTTCTCTAATCAGAGGTGGCAACTGTGCTTTCTCCTCAGTGCCTGTTACTAGGTAACCAGGTTCTGTCAGTAAAAGACCCTTTACACACCTGTTTTGGCCTTTGGGAGAAAACTCATTGGGCCCAGTTCCAATAGGGTTGCCAACTCCAGGTGGACAATGCCTGGAGATTTGAGGGGTGAGCCTGGAGAGGGTGAGGTTTGAGGAGGGGTGGGACCTCAGACAGGTACAATTCCATAGACTCCACCCTCCAAGCCAGCCATTCCTGTATGGGGAACCATTGTTGCCAATCTCCAGGTGGGGGCTGGAGATCACTCAGAATTACAACTGCTCTTTATGTACAGAAAACAATCCTGTCTGAGTGTGTGTGTTTCCCCAGCCCAATTTGAGAAAACACTTAGTACAATCCTGTAGAACAGAATCAGATCTTGTACTTTATTCATCAACAAAGGAGGGAGGTGCAGATCCAACAAAGTTTTGGACCCCACAGCTCTCTCTAAGGTTACAATGGGAGACATAAAGTTCTATACCCCCTATGACAGTTAGAAATAAATCATAATTATTGGTTCCATCAAACTTTGTCATATATCCGTCACACCATTCTGATTAGGCCTAGGCCCGTAGTTTGGACTTTCTCAGACAAAAATATAACTCCTTCAGTTGAACAATGGGCCTTCTTCTTCCCAGGCTATGAAGTGATAAAAAGTATCTAATGTAACAGATATGAGTACATCATGTAGCATGGTTTCCATCTAACACAAGCTAACTGACATCAGGGACATGCACAGTTAAAACTGGCATTTCTGTTTCTGTGATTAGAATCATCAATGGCACTTAACATATCTGTATGTCTGTGTATGTCAAAGGTGCTAACTAAGGTTAGCCTACTAAGTCAGACAGAGTGCTGAGTGCATAACAGTGTTTCATAAACTGTGCATATAACACTCTCTAGGAGGGAGGGGGAGGAGATGGAAAGCTGAAGCCAGGGGCCAGATAATGGTAGGTTGACAGTTTGCTGGGAGATGGGGTTGCCAACTCCAGGTGAGAAATTTCTGGAGATTTGAGGGGTGGAGCCAGGAGAGGGTGAGGTTTGAGGAGGGGTGGGACCTCAGACAGGTGTGATGCCATAGATTCCACCCTCCAAGCCAGCCATTCCCTCATGGGGAACCATTGTTGCCAGTCTCCAGTGGAGGGATGGAGATCATGCAGAATTACAACTGCTCTTCAGATGGCAGAGATCACTTCCCCAGGAGAAAATGGTGGATTCTCTGTCATTATACCCTTCTGAGGTCGCCATAGCAAATTGATGCTGAGTGCCCAAGGCCGGGGCACTCTCCCAGAGCCTCTTCCTAGAGCTCGTTGTATTTATTTCCACAACGAGCCTTATTCCTAGTAGGTCATAATCCCCCATTTATATTTGCTAGTTAATGAGAAGCTTAGGCTTCCAGTATGAGAAAGAAAGAAGAAAAAAGGGTCTGTCCCTAAAAATCCAAAAACCAAGAACATAATCAGCTTAATACTTTTCTATCTGAGTGTAAATATGAGACAGTGTCATTTTTTTTCCTTGACAGGGATTGCAGCTATTCCAAATTAACAAGGATGTTCTGGGCATGAAATGAAGTCAATATTCTTGTCTTTGGAAGTGAAATTCTGGCAAGGAGGAGGGAGGATAGCTGGGCCAGCAAAATAGGTGTTGTCTCACAGACAATATGTATTGTGCATCATTGTAAAGGTCTCTGAGGAAGAACTAAGGAGTCCCTTATGTCAAGTCGAAGATTTGATGAGTGCTCCCCCACTCCACCAGAAGTCCCACCTCCCTGAGGGCCCTGCTCGAAGGGGAGCGGATCGTGGAGCGCCCCCTCCCTCCCCCTGCAACCCATTGAAATTCATTTTATTTGTTTTAGCCCAATTTTCCAGCCTGTCAAGATCTTCCTGTATCCTGATTCTGTCTTCTATGATATTTGCTACCCCTCCCAATTTAGTGTCATTTGCAAATTTAATAAGCATCCCCTCTATTCCTTCATTCAAATCATTGATAAAGATGTTGAACAAAACTGGTCCCAGGACAGATCCTTGAGGCACTCCACTTGTCACTCCTTTCCAAGAAGATGAGGAACCATTCACAAGCACTGTTTGGGTGTGATCTTTCAACCAGTTATGGATCCACCTAACAGTCATAGTATCCAAACCACATTTTACCAATTTGTCAACAAGAATATTATGTGGAACTTTATCAAAAGCCATACTGAAATCAAGATAACCTATCTTGACTTATTCTTGAGAAACCCATCCTGGCTCTTAGTAATCATGGCCATCCTTTCTAAATGCTCAAGGACTGTCTGTTTGATTATCTGTTCTAAACTTTCCCCAGGTATAGACATCAAGCTGATGAATCAGTAGCTACCCGGATCCTCTTTTTTCCCCTTCTTGAAGATGGGGACAACATTTTCCCATCTCCAATTTTCTGGCACCTCACCTTTTCTCCAAGAATTCTTAAAAATAATGAACAGAGGCTCAGAAATTACATCCATGTTCTTTTAGTACCCTTGGATGCAGTTCATCTGGCCTTGAGGACTTAGTTTCATTTAAGGAAACTAGGTGTTCATGTACTACCCCTAATGCTGATCCTAGGCTGCAACTCCCTTCCCTCAACAATTTAGGGGTGTGCATTCGGCTATAGCCAAACTGAATTTTTTGGGTATCACATAAGCCAAATACAGATGAAAGATTTTTCAGGTATTCGGCTACCGGTATAGCTGAACCCGAAAAAGCCACAATTATACAGCTTTTTTCGGGTTCATTTTGCTATACCAAAAAACCTAACAGCTGCCTGAGCTGCCAGTCAGCTATTGGGTTTAAATTTCTGGTTCCCTGCCTGATCTTCTTGATCTGCAGGGCACCTGGAGAAGATCAAGCAGGGAACTCAGACATGTTTGCATGCTTGCTCTCGGTCTCCCCAACCTGCCTTTTCTCCCTAGCTCTCAGTTTCCCCAGCCTGCCAGCATGCCCTTTTCCTTCCTTGAGCCTCTCTGCTTTTGCAGAGAAGCTTGGGGAAGTGGGGTGCATGTTTAAATGCCTTTCTTTCCCTCCCCGAAATCGGGGAGGGAAAGAAAGGCGGGAAAGAGAGGAATGGTAAACATGCCTGCTTCCCTTCCTGATCTTCTCCAGGTGCCCTACAGCCTCAGGGCACCTGGAAAAGATCAGGCAGGAAACTCAGGCATGTTTGCATGTCTGCCTTTGGCCTCCCCAGCCTGCCTGCTGTGGCAGGCAGGCTAGGAAAACAGAGGGCAGGCATGCAAACATGCCAGTCTTGGGGAGGGAAAGAAAGGCATTTTAAACATGCCTAGGTTTCCTGACTGCCCTTCTCCAGCTACAATCTCTAGCTGAGGTTTTCCCTAGTCAATTTCACTCCCAGCTGACTGGCGGGGAATAAAATTGACGGGGAAATCTCTACGGGCTACCAGAGGGAAAGAAGGCATTTTAACATGCCTCCTTTTCCTCTGGTGTTGTTGTAAATCAGACCCAAATATAGCCCCAATCCGAATACCTGACCGGTATTTTACTGGGGAAATTCAGCATTTACTGATTTTTTGGGGTCTAATTTACCCAAAGCCGAAAAATACTGCCTTTTTTTTTGCACACCCCTACTCATCATGTGTTCTGTTTTTCGCATGTTGAACACCATTTCCCTCACAAGAGAAGACTGTGAAAAAGTAGGAATTGAACAGTTCTACCCTCTCTTCATCACCTGTTACAATTTCACTTTCCTGTCCCTGCAATGAGCCTACCATGTCCTTGCTCTTTTTCTTACTTTGAACATAAGAAAAGAATCATTTTTGTTGTTTTTAGCATCTCTTGCTAGTCTAAGCCCATACTGAGCTTTAGCTTTCCTAACTCTCTCTCTACAAGCACTGTGTATAGAAATATTGATTTCTAAAAGCCTCATGCCTTCTTCTGTTCTGTCTTTTGATAACAGGTTGTGCCTATTTCCTGTTCCAAGCCAAATGTTGGGCCCCATGGCCTCCATTGCCATGCCATAAACCCACAATCTTCACACTTCCATGCTAGAAGCTAGACTGTAAGGCCCCACTAGGCCTTACATGAGTGTAGTCACGTAACCGATGGAGAAGCTAGAGGCTGGGTCACCTGACTGCAGGCGTGGTCCCCAGACTTCTAGCCTATCCCCACATGTAGCCATAACAACCAAATCTTGGGCACTCCCATTCCCACTCGCAATTGGCTCCTGGCCAGGGCTAATTTGTGACTGGAATTGGCCTATAACTGGTCGTTCCCTATGGGACAGATTCTCTCTCTGTTCTGTTCCTGCTCTCTGCTTGTTTATTGCCCCTGGAAATGCTGTCTTGAGAGACAAAGAACTGTGTTGTGACTGAAGGAGCACATGGTGTGCCAAGATGGGATTTCTCCTCAAGATCCCTTGGTGTCTAATTGGACTATTTGGACTGATGCTATCCTGACTGGATAAATGCAAACCATTACTGTGTAGTTAAGGCAAACAGCCCTAGCCTTTCTTGTTTTGAAATCTTTTATAGTTTATATGCTAAGCTCTGTACTGAATAAACATTATCTTTGTTTCTAAATGGTCTCTGATGTTGTACCTGAGTTCCAAGCCTAAAATCCTGTAGCCTAAATGCTGACCACATACGCTACTATTGGAGGTTTAAATTTTGTGCATCTCTGGGAAGAGTTGCTAATGTGTTAAGTCCCAGATGCCAGCTGAGCGATTTGAATCTCTGCTCTGAGCTGGAGGGGATTATAGACTACTGTAGAGATTCTGGTGGCATATTGTTCTGAATCCAGAGAGGGTAGCCTACCTCTGTGGGTTGTTGTTTAATGTACTGTAAAAGTACAGGATTCCCTCCCATTCCTGGACTGGCCTGGGTGGGCTTAATCCTGTACACACTGGTTATTTGTTTATATTCATTCTTGGTGATAAGACCCTCCTTCCATTTACTAAACAAGTCTTTTTTATTTCTCAAGTCTCTAGAAAGCTGTTTATGGAGGCACCTTGGCATCTTTAGGCGCCTCCCATTTTTCCTTCTCATAGGAATCATTTGTGATTATGCCTTCAGTATTTCACTTTTAAGAAACTCCCATCCCTCTTGAACTCCCTTTTCCTTAAATATTTCTGACCATGGGATTCTACCCAGCATAACTTTAAGTTTGTCGACATTTGCTTTCCTGAAGTCTAACCTATATGTCTGACTACGTACAGCTTTTACCTTCCCCAAGACTATAAATTCCAAAATTACATGGTCACTACTACCCAAGGTCCCCACTACTTTCACTTTATCAACCAGTTACCGTATTCCCTGTTGGTTATGAATCAAGTCCAAGATAGCAGATCCCCTTGTTTCCTTCTCTACTTTCTGGAAAATGAAGTTGTCAAGAAGACAAACCAGGAATTTATTGGAGCTTTCATTTTTTTAGCAGAGTTGGACTTAAACAGATATCCAGGTAATTGAACTCTTCCATGACCACCTTGTCCCATCTCTTTGAGAGCTTTGTAACCTGTTCTAGGACTGTCTCATCCAAGTCATCTACCAGGCTTGGTTGTCTATAGCAGACCCCCACCATAATATCACTATTATTTCTTACTTCTTTTATTTTTAATCAGAGACTCTAAATTGGACTTCTATGCTCAGATTCACATATTTACTCACAACTATATACCTCCTTTACATATAATGTGACTCCTCCACCCTTCCTTATTGGTCTGTCCCTTTTAAATAAGCCATACCCCTCAATCCTAATACTCCAATTGTGAATGTCATCACACCAAGTTTCAGTAATACCTATTAGGTCATAGTCCCCTTTCTGTATTAGGATTTCAAGTTCCTCCTGCTTGTTTCCCATACTCTGAGCATTAGTGTAGACACATCAGAATTCATGTCCCTCATTTTTGCTTTCAGTGTTCTCAAAAGCCCCATTAGAATAATGTTGCAGTCCTTTGCTTTAATGCACCAGTATATCTATTAAAAGAATGCCTAATGACAGTTTTAATATATGGCACACCTTGTCTGCTGCCCATTCAGCTTGGAGACAGACATCACTTCATCTATGATGCAGAATAATAACCTCATTATTTATGTTTTCCTTCCAGGTAACAGAGATCAATATCTGACAATCCTGAGGCCCACTGTACATTGCAAAGTAATTTCAGGTACTGGGGACAGATTTCATTTCATTTCATTTCTTAATATTTTTACTGAAAGTTTTTAAACAGTGAATGCAATTGCAAGGTTGTCATCAGTACTAAATTAAGTTTACTTACTAAATAAAAGATTAAGCAAAAAACCCCAGTAAACACTAGTGAGGTATTCAATACACAACTATGTTCCCATGTGTGTTAGCATTTTGTATGGTTAAAGTGAGAGTTCAGACTATGATTAATAAAGAGTTAGAAGCGAAGCCATTCCATATAGTGAGGGTTATGAGGAATTATGTCATGCTCTACCATGTATTGGAGAAAGGAATACCATGTTATGACAAAATTAGAATGCATGTTTGTAGCTTTGCAAGTATGCTCTGTATATGTCTCAGCAATCATGTCCATTACAAAGTGTTCCCAGCACTTATTTCTCCATGTTCGTATGTCTGGCAGGTCGGGGGATTTCCACGAAGCTGCCACTGTCAATCTGGCGGTTGCTATGAGGGTAGAAGTGAGGTTTGAAATGCCCATGCCCTGAGAATCTCTGTCAACTAGATGTAAAAGCATTGTGGCTGGGTCTAGAGGAAGTTGTTGAGATGTGATTTTGGTGATTTCGTCTACCACCTGTCTCTAAAAAGAGAGTATCACTGGGCACGCCCACCAGCAATGGAAGAAGTCACTGACTTCCCCACATCCTTTCCAACAAAGATGGTTGTAAGCAGGGATCTTTTCGTAGAAAAAGAGGTGCAGGAGCTCATTAGCATAACTCATTAGCATAACTTATTTGCATATGCCACACCCCCTGACATCACCGGAAGTGTGTCAGAAGGCAACACCCACCTCTCAGGCTCCACCCCAAAAATCTCCAGGTATTTCCGAACTCACATTCAAACCTGGGTCTCCCAAATCCTTGTCTGAAACATTAACCACTACACAACACTTCATGGGGCACCAGCTGCTGAGCATTAGCAAGCAGCTGGGCCTGCATGAGTTATGCAAGTTGCATGGTGTCAAGTTGTCCAGTGGCTGCTGTCAGGCCTGACATGCTCTCTTCCCCCTACATTTTGCTGACAGAATCAAATGCTTGAAGGCTGGAAATACTGCGGTGGTTGACAAACAATGGCCACTGAGAGAATTCCTTTCATATAGCTACAGGTGCTGCTTCTATTATGGGTGAGGGTTGACTGAACTGGAAATGTTGGTGACTGAACCTGCATGCCACACAGATGCTCTACCATGGAGCCATGGCCCTTCAGCTGAAACAAATCATATGAATACCTGACATCACTGACCTTCCAGTGGCCAGTGTTATGTTAATGCTTAAAAAACACACCAGGAAAATGTACTTCTTTTTCCAAAAATCAGAATGCACTCACAAGTGACTGTGATAT
This sequence comes from Gekko japonicus, assembly GCF_001447785.1. NCBI lineage: Eukaryota > Metazoa > Chordata > Lepidosauria > Squamata > Gekkonidae > Gekko > Gekko japonicus. Next base: position 206,606 of record NW_015159766.1, read on the forward strand.
CACTTGTACTGAAAAATATTCAGACATGATGAGCTTATTGTGCATTAAATCCACTCTAAAAAAACATTCATTTGTCATCTAGTTTTCTTTTTATTTGACATGAGTAAACCATGCCTGCAGATTATAGACCAAAACTGAAATGAGTAACACACAATTTTCCCAATTTTTTTTTTAAAGGTGTTAAAAGTTGGAACTATTGGAAGGGGAATGACTTGCCTGGGGCACCACTGGATCTAGGGCTGGTCCTGCATACATGTAGCTGGGATGAATCTGAATTAGCGTTACAGAGTGCACTGGGTAAAATCTGTAGGAGTTGCCTTGTGTCCTCAGAACAAGATGCTGCAGGGACTGATGGCAAAATAAAATGACAGAAAAACCAAATGGCAGGCAGTTCAATGGTTTAGGGTACTTAAACCCTGTTTTGAGTCACTAAAGTGTGTGCAGATTTGGTTTGGTAAATGTGATTACCTGCTCTGCATATCAGATGAAAGGAATGAGTTGTACTCCATGCATACTGCCAAGGGTCCTTGCCCAGGCCAAAATTACTCAGTTCATAGAAGAAGAAGAAGAAGAAGAAGGAGAAGGAGAAGGAGAAGGAGAAGGAGGAGAAGAAGAAGAAGAAGAAGAAGTAGTAGTAGTAGTAGTAGTAGTAGTAGTAGTAGTAGTAGTAGTAGTAGTAGTAGTAGTGGTGGTGGTAGTAGTAGTGGAGGAGGAGGAGATTGGATTTCTACCCCACCCTTCACTTGGAGTCTCAGAGCGGCTTACAAACTCCTTTCCTTTCCCCTCCCCACAACAGACACCCTGTGAGTTGGGTGGGGCTGAGAAAACTCTGACACAAACTGCTCTTTTTCAAGGACAGCTGTGCCAGAGCTTGTGACTGACCCATGGTCACATCAGCAGGTGCAAGAACCACATAGCACCACAGTGACAAGTAAGCACAGGGACCTTGCAGGTTCCACCAGGAAATCAATTACCATATGCTGATCTTTCTTTATCTATACATAGCTGGATCTTGTGCTGTCATTCCAGTAATTCACAATGTGGGGAGGGGCTTGCCAATGTGGGTCAGTGGTTGAGCATCTGCTTTGCATGCAGGAAGTCACAATGTGAATCCCTGACATCTCCAGTTGAAAGAACTGAGTAGTAGGTGATATAAGAAGAGATGCCAATGTTGAATCAGGCCAAAGGCCCATCCAGTCCAGCACTCTGTGTCACACAGTGGCCAGAAATACCAGTGCCATCAGGAGGTCCACCAGTGGGGCCAGGACATTAGAAGCCCTCCCACTGTTGACTCACCCTAGCACCAAGAAGACAGAGCATCACTTGCCCCAGAGTCCCTATCTATACCTTGTGGGTAATAGCCACTGATGGACCTCTGCTCCATATCTATATATCTAATACTGAAGTCCCCCCCTGATGTGCGGATACCTAAATCCACGCACCGGGGGCAGCTCGGGGGGGAGGGAGAGTTTTGTGCACACGTGGGGTGTGCACAAAAATCTAAACCCCCCAAAAAAATATCGGGGGGAATATTTAAATCCCCCCGAAACTGACAGAGCCACCGCGGAGGGGGGGGAGGAGAGCAGCAAGGGCCGAGCGGCTTTGGAACCGGGGGGTTGGGGCTGCGAACTTCCTCGGTTCGGGGGAGGAGGGGAGCGACCGGTGAGGCTCAGCAGCTACAAGCCGCGGGCCTTGCTTTGAGGAGGTGGTGGTGGGGAGGCCCAGAGAGGCCCGGCAGCTGCAAGCCGCGGGCCTTGCTTGGAGGAGGAGGAGGAGGCAGCGGCGGGGAGGCCCGGCAAGCCCCGCTGAGGCCCAGCGGCTGCAAGCCATGGGCCTCGCTTGGAGGAGGAGGAGGCGAGGAGGCCCGGCAAGCCCAGCGAGGCCCGGCGGCTGCAAGCCGTGGTCCTCGCTTTGAAGCGGAGGGGGAAAGAGACCGGCAAGGCCGGAGGCGAGGGGGGGTGAAAGACAGCCCCTCGGAGACGGGAGAGAGAGAAAGAGACTGGGGAGGGGGGGAAGAGCGAGAACGGGGGGAAGAGAGAGAGACTGGGAGGGGCGGGAAAGCTGGAAGAGCCCTAAGCGCTTTAACCTTTCCTCATAGGGAAAGTGTTCCAACCCTTTTATCATTCGAGTTGCCCTTTTCTGCACTTTTTCCAAAGCTATAATATCCTTTTTAAGGTGTGGTGCCCAGAACTGCACACAGTATTCCAAATGAGGTCTCACCATTGATTTATATAGGGGCATTATTATATTGGCTGATCTGTTTTCAATACCCTTCCTAATAATCCCCAGCATAGCATTGGCCTTCTTTATTGCAGTCACACACTGTCTCGACATTTTCAGTGAGTTATCTACTACAACTCCAAGATCTCTCTCTTGATCTGTCTCTGCCAGTTCAGACCCCATCAATGTGTATTTATATTTAGGATTTTTGGCTCCAATGTGCATCACCTTGCACTTGGCCACATTGAACCCCATTTGCCATGTTGACGCCCACTCGCCCATTCTTGACAGATCCCTTTGGAGTGCCTCACAATCCTCACTGGTTTTCACCACCCTGAACAACTTTGTATCATCCGCAAATTTAGCCACTTCACTGCTTACTCCCATCTCCAAATCATTAATGAACAAGTTAAAAAGCAGTGGACCAAGTACTGATCCCTGTGGTACCCCACTGCTTACCACCCTCCACTGAGAAAATTGCCCATTTATACTCACTCTCTGTTTTCTATTAATTAGCCAGTTTTTGATCCATAAAAGGACTTGTCCTTTTATCCCATGATTTTTGAGCTTACTTAGGAGCCTTTGATGAGGAACTTTATCAAAAGCTTTCTGGAAGTCAAGGTAAACAATATCTATTGAATCCCCATTGTCCACATGTTTGTTCACCGTCTCAAAGAACACTAACAGGTTAGTGAGACAAGATCTTCCCTTACAGAACCCATGCTGAGTCTGCCTCAATAGGTTTTGTTCATCTATGTGCCTACTAATTCTTTCCTTAATAATGGTTTCCACCAATTTACCCGGTATCGACGTCAGACAGACTGGCCTGAAATTTCCCGGATCTCCTCTGGAACCCTTTTTAAAGATGGGAGTGACATTAGCTACCTTCCAGTCCTCAGGAATGGAGGCAGATTTTAAGGAAAGATTACATATTTTTGTCAGGAGGTCCACAAGTTCACATTTAAGTTCTTTCAGAACTCTCGGATGTACGCCATCTGGGCCTGGTGATTTATCCATTTTTAAGTTGTCTATCAGTTTTAGGACCTCCTCTCTCAATAGACCTCTCCCTGAAACCTTGGCGAGCCACTGCCAGTCTGAGTAGGCAATACTGACCTTGATGGACCAAGGGTCTGATTCAGTATAAGGCAGCTTCATGTGTTGAACTGTTCCCCCTCACCCCTTATGCACAGGACAATGGCATTACAAGTGACTGCTAATGTGCAACAATAGTGCACTGTCCAATGGTGTATGGATCCAGTTCTGGCACTGGAAACAAAACACAACAAGGGGCTTGTTAGCTCCCTAAAGCCCAAATCCCAGGACTTTCAAAGGTTTCTGCAACCAGCCTGTTTAATACTGTACTGGGAGTTCTGCAAATGAATGCCCAAACAATTTTTTTGTTTGTGTCATTTAAAATGCAAATGTGCAGGGGCCAATTTTGCATTGTGATTGTGCTGCAGGAGGAGAGAGAATTTAAGCTCCCACCCAGTCATTTCCTCAACCTGAAATATATTTCCATGGAAATGCTAGTTGTCACATTGGGGTAAATATTCAGTTCCTTATATCTGATGAAGGGAGCTTTGAGTCTTGAAAACTTATTACCCCCCCCAAAAAACTTGCTCATTTCTAAGGTGTTACTGAACTCATATCTAGGTCCCCATACATCTACTGATCCAGGCCTACTCTGGTGGGTATCCCTTAGCAGAACAGGGCCAATTTTAAGAACAGCAAATTCTTGGTTTCTGTGGGGGGAGGGGTAGATTTTGAATGGAAAAGGAGTGGTTAGTCATTTTGTCACTATTTATGCCATTCCTCTACTCCAGTTAGCACTTTATGCATCTTCCCACACACACACACTTTAAACTGCAGGGAGAAAAAAAATTAGGAGAGAACTGGAAAGTGAGGAAATGGTTGCCTTCATTGCTAATGGGAAAATGCAGCACCAATATAGCATAATGGAGGAATCTGTAACTAGCCCAAAGTTCAGTTGTCTGATCTTGACCCAAGTACCTCCCTTTTATTTTGAAGACAAGTTGCTTTCTCTCACCTGACCAAAGACAAAAGCTGTTTTCATTGTTTACATGAGAGTCTTCAATCACCAGTACTTCAGATGTGAGCCACTGACTCACTTCTGCAAATGCAGAGGCAAAGGACTCTAATTCCTGCAGTGTCCAGCTGATTTGGGTGAGACTCTCTCTCACACACACATTCTTTTTCTTTGCAAACCTCTCCCTCCTTCCTCAGGCAGGCTGTGGAGGCAGTTTTTACACACACAAACAACCTTTTTTTTCTTTGCAAATCCTTCCCTCCTTCCTCAGGCAGACTGTGGACGCACGTTTTACACACACAGCCTTTTTTTTTTCTTTGCAAACCCTTCCCTCCTTCCTCTGGCAGGCTGTGGAGGCACATTTTACACACACAAACAAACTTTTTTTCCTTTGCAAACCCTTCCCTCCTTCCTCTGGCAGGCTGTGGAGGCACATTTTACAGATATGAACAAAGGTTTTTTTCCTTACAACCCCCCCCCCTCTCTCCCTCAGGCAGGCTGTGGAGGCACATTTTACACACACACTTTTTTTTTCTTTACCTCTTAGCGAGGGCCTGGAAAAGCGGGGAGGGAGGTTGCAGAGGCCTTTCCCGGGCCTAGAAAGGCAGGGAGGGGAACCGAACCAGAACATACATTCCTTCTTCTTTGTCTTTCTCAGCCATACTGAAAGAAGGGCTGCTGGGAGTAGGGGGTGGGGCTTACTACATGTCCCCCCCCTGGCCTCCTCTCTCCCGGAGTGACGCTCTGGTGAGCTCCGGCCCCAAAAGAGGCCTGGTTGTAAGCGGGGTGCATATATCTCAATTTTGTGGGGGAGAGGTACCACCCTGTATGAAGTTTGAAGAACTGTAGCCTTATAGCAAAGATTCTGTTTCTGTCATCCACTGTTGAGTAGTTAATTCTTTATGGAGGTCCTTGTGCCAAGCAATTCTAATAGCCATTATTTTGTCCCTTCCATCTTCCAGTAGAGCCTTGTATATGATTGATAGTAATTCTTTGGACTGGTCAGGAGATTTATCTAGAATACGTTTGAATACCATTTTGGGTCTGGAAAAAGTTCCTTGATCCATGGCCCAGTCTATCAAACTTTTGAATTGATAGAATTTCAGCCAAGATATTTTTGTTTTGATTGCTTCCTCAAAATGGGATTTGGGGTCGAGATGTCCTCTTGGGGCGAGCCGTTATATCCTGCAGAATCCAGCATTGGTCCACTTTAGAAATGCTTCAGGTTCCAAACCTGGAATAAACCATGGTTGGTTGGTGTAGGTGGATAGGGGAGAAACTTTTGGTGCTAGAGCTTTTCTATGCATGTCCCAAACTCTCAGTGTTATCTAAGAAAGTATTCTGTGTTATAGTCTTGGGTTGATGCGCTTTAGGCATCCATATAGTGTCTTGAAGGGGAAAAGGGTGTACAAAGGATTGCTCAATGTGACACCAGCTAGTAGATATTTGTTTCTGAAGCATCTTTACTACATTCGTCAGAACCGCTGCATGATAGTATTGACGGAGTGAGGGAATTCCCAATCCTCCCATGTGGTCTGTGGTCTGTGGTCCACTCTGGATTTAGTTGAGTTCCACAAGAAATTCATCAATGTACATTGCCATTTAGTAAATTCCTTCTCCCCGATGAAAATGGGTACTGCTTGGAACAGATATAAGAAGCATGGGAAAACGAAACTTTGGATCAGTTGTAGTCTGTCTGCTAATGAAAGGTGATGTTCGTTCAAGTCCCGCATTTTCCCTTGAATTTCTTTATATTTTCTATGAAAGTTACAATTCAAAAGTTTGTCCAAGTTGATGAGTATTTGGACTCCAAGGTGGTGCCACTCAGAGGTAATCCATTTGTAATTAAATTTACCTTGTATTTCCTGTCTGGTCTTCTTAGGGATCTTGATAGGGTATATTTCAGATTTGTTTGTGTTGAGCCATAATCCTGAGACCCCTCCAAACCTAGAGATGATGTCAGCTATTACCGGCAAGGATTTTAATGGATCAGAGACATACAGGGCCATGTTGTCTGAGTACATCGTCATTTTGTGCTCTGTGCCATCTATCTTGACCCCGGTAAAGGTTTTGTTGCTCCAAATATCTTCCACCAAAGGCTCAATGGCGAGGGCAAAGATAAGTGGCAAGAGCGGGCAACCTTGTCGTGTCCCCCTTGAGGGAAAAAAGAAAGCAGAGTTTAAGGTGTTTATCCTCACTCTGGATCTAGGATTTCGGTATTTTGCCCTTAAGGCCATTAAAAAAGTTGGAGCCAAACCCCATGCATTCTAAAAGTGACAGCAAGAATGGGATTTCTATGGAGTCAAAAGCCTTCTCAAAATCTAAGGCCAAAATCAGAGATTCTTCCATAGAACGCCTTCCCTGTAGGATCACATTTAGGGACCATCTTATATTGTCTGTAATCTGTCTGTTGGGAATGAACCCCATTTGATCGGTGGTGATGAGTTCAGAGGCCACATTTTTAAGGTGGTTCACCAAGATCAATGAGAATAGTTTGGCATAGTTGTTAATTAGAGCAATGGGGTGATACGATGCTGGATCCATTGGGTCCTTGTTTTTCTTGGGGATGACTGTTATCGATGAGTCTGACCAAGATGGTGGTAAAACTCCGTCTTGCAGGGCCATATTGAGTAGAACTAGGAGAGGGTCAGTTAACAAAAAATGTTTTATAAAATTCAGCCGAAAGGCCATCTATTCCTGGGGCCTTGTTGATTTTTGTCTGTTTAATTGCATCCTCCACTTCGTTGTGCATGATTGGGCTATCTAAGGCAATGGTTTGAGCTTTAGATAAAGATTTCAGTGGTGTAAGCAAGTGTAAATATGCGTTTATGGAATCCAATTTCGGGAAGGATGATATAGTTTTTCATAGAATTTTGAGAAGGTGTTTGCAATGTCCCTTGAGGTGGTTTGATTTTCTCCCATAGGAGATTTAACAGAGCCAATGATTGTTTTCTTTTTTATGTCCTTCACCTTCCAGGCCAGTAGTCGCATGTTCTTTGCCAATTTGTGTCAGAATTTTTGCTTTAGTATCAGCAAATTCCATTGGACTGAATTGATTTCTAGGGAATCAAGGATTTTCCATTCTGCTTGTAACTTAAGATATGTTGATTCTTTCCAGTTCTTTTATGTTCCTGTTCCAAGGTGATAATATGGTTCAAGGTGTCTAGTCTCAGCTTTTGTGTTTCTCATTTCAGGCATGTGGTTGCTGAAATGATGGATCCTCTCAGGACTGCTTTCAAATCGTCCCACTGAATAAAAGGATTTGTTTTGATGTCTTTATGTATTTCCTAGAAGTTTGAAATATCTTTATTCAATTTTCTGTGATTGAAGTGCGCAATAAAATGGAGGTGTCCAAGGACCATTGTCTGTCTGCTTTTTCTTCCATAAGATCTTGGATATGGCAGTCCAGCCATGCATGGCCAGATAGATGCCTGGGGCCGATGTTAGCTGATTGTAGATAAGGTGTTAATGCAGAAGAGATTAAAATAAAGTTGATTCACGTGAAGACGTTGTGCCTTGCCAAAAAGTATGAATAGTCCCATTCTAGAGGATGCTTCATTCTCCAGGTGTCTTTAAGGTTAAAAGATTCTAGTAGCTTAACTAGTTTGGTCGGGGATTGCTGCTGTTGTTGTTTCCTGGGTTTTGTATGTGATCGATCTAAAGCAGTGTCAACTATAAAATTGATCAGGTGGCCCTCCTGGAACGTTTGAAGTTTAGAGACAGTGGCAGTAAGGAAGGATCTCTGGTCATCATTTGGGGCGTAGATGCAAGCAAAAGACCAGAGTTTGCCTTCTATGGAGCCTTTGAGAACTATATATCTGCCCATAGGGTCAACCAGTTTGTCTTTCAAAACAAATTTGACACTCTTTGCAAAGATTATGGCTACTCCTCGTGACTTCAAATATCCTGGCCCCAGAAATTGTTGGGGAAACATTGTAGATTTCAGGATTGGATGTGTTGCTGAATGGAGATGCATTTCTTGAAGAAACATGATTGCTGGGGAGATGTGTTTTATGTATTGAGCTACTCTTTTTTTCTTGACCACGTTATTCATTCCTCTCTTATTAATCGAACAGATCTTTAAATAAGGCATTGTGTTGTGATAGATTGCTGTTTACTGCTGTATTTAGCAGTGCACTGTGTCAGGCAGTTTATGAAAAGTGTAATACGGCTTCGTTAGTTTGAGTGGCTTCAAGATCAGTGTCTGAGTGAAAGGCTGCTACTCACAAGTACTGTGATATGTTTTGGGAACTGTGCAATATACTTAATGAAAGTGCAATAAATTCAGTGCAATATAAAAAAATCAACTGTATAATTAATGAGTGTAAATCTTATAAAATTGATTATACTTAAATTGTTAAGAATGTAATTGATTATACTTATTAAAATAATTTTCTTGAAAACCCTGGAACAAGCCTATAAAAATAAGAGCAGAATAAAATTCTAAGAATTGTATATTATTGAAAGCTTTGTATGGCTCGTGAATCACCTAAATTAATTGATTACAACCTTGTAACTCTATGAAGGATTCAAAAAGGTTAAGACAATTAATTAGCAGTTTACTGAGAGATCAATTTCTTAGTCTAATGTAATCACGTTTTTTGAGGATCAATATATATGTATATATATTTTTATAGAAGATATATCACTATGTATATAAAAACACCCCAAATAAGCTGGGTTTCAGTCTCCTCCTGCGTTGTTTTCATTTCCTTTTAAGAAAAATAATGTATCTCTATTTACTAAGTATAAAACGTAATAACCTGTCAACTGTAAATGGGGCATAACAATCTAAGCAGTTTAAAGAGCCTTTTGGAGATTGTATTACGTAGAATGCATAGAGCTGCGCTACTTTCTATTAGGCTCCCACTACGTACGTGGGGACCGGCTTTAAAAAGAATGCCCCGCTCCTTAAAGGGCGAGGACCCTAAAGCGGTCTCTACACTTCAGAGCTAAACTGCAACCTCTACCTCCCCTCTCTTAGTGTATCGTACATATTTAAATAGAACCTTTAACAATAAAATAATGAGTAGAACATTGACTAACAGAACAAGCACATTTAAGCTTAATTTATGGCATCCTAGAGCTAATAGCCTGCTTGAAATGTTTGGTTAGTTGCCCGAAGTAATCCGGAGCGAAGAAGAGTCGTGGGAAGATACTTTACTGTTTCTTGCAGGGGAGCCCAGCGATTCATAGCACCATTTACAAGAGCATCCACTAGTGTCTATTGGCTCTGAAATTTGAAGAGCTTCTAAGAGTGCCAGTCCCATGTCCTCATCAGTTGCTTGTAGCATAGTTCCCTGGTGTGTTACTTGTAATCCTCCTGACACCATCCATCTGTATCAGACATTTGCTTGCTGAAGGCAGGAAGTCATTGTTTTCAAAGTTTTTCAGATTTTAAGAGCCTCCTGAGGCTCATCAGGGTAAACTTGTATATGGCATTCTTTGTAGATAAGGTATCCTTTGTCAGAAGCTTCTTTCAATATGCGTTGCCTAGTGTGTCTGTCAGCAAATTGCACGAGAATGTCTCTAGGTCCCCGGCGTTTTGGGTTAGCTGCAGGACCTAGATGGTATGCCTTTAAGATGGCTGGAGCAACCCCTTCCTCCAAACAAAATACACTCACCAGCCATGCCACCATGAAGCAAATTAACTCTACGTTTTCTTCCTCTCCCTCTGGGATCCCGTAAAATTTTACATTTAGCTCCAGGATTGTGCCTCCAGGATTAAAATGCATTCCCTGTATGTTTCTAATGATTGTAGCCCTTGGACATCTGTCTTTAACAGCATACTCATGTTCAGAGCCGATTCAGCCATGTTTGCTATATTTTCTAGGGCGGTTTGAATATCATTTAGCTGGTCTCTAACCAACTGAATAGAGAGCATCATGTTGTCAGTAATATTGTCAGTCAGTCTTTTTTCCATTTGTTCCAGCAAGTGCGGAACAATTTGGTTAGAGGGAGCGGCTATTACTTTAGCTAGAGACCATTTGGTGGCCATTTTAGATGTCTCCATGCCAAAATTATTCTACTCCGCTTTGGTATTTCTTGGATTAAAAACGTTTTGAGCGGATTTCGGTGGGATTTTAATAGCTGGCATTTTGGGGCCGTAGTTCTTACCCATTTCTTGTTAGCCTGAAATCTTGATTCGGTTCTTTAAGAGTCCTTTAAGAGAAGGGAGAGAGAGAGCTCACAGATTAAGCGACTGCATCCCCACGCCCCGACAGATTTCATTTTAAAGGAAAAACCACTAGTAAAAATAACAATTCTACAAGGACTCATCTGCAAAATACATGAGCACATGTTAAAGTCCTTTGAATTTTCATGAACTTTTCAACATTCATTTAACGTTCCAACCTGAAGTCAAAACTGACCAAAGACAAAAATGTGCTCCAGGTACTACATATTAGAGTGGGGCATCTACCTAGGAATAGAATGTGAGGTCATGCTAAAAAATAAAATAAAAATAACAAACTGAAAAGTATGGTTCATTCATTTGTTTGAGCAATGAAAATGAAACGGAATAATTATGAACAAATGCAATTTGTCCAGTCATTACTGTTCCTTCTCCCTTCTTTTCTTTCCTCCTTTATTTTCTCATTCTTCTACCCCTACCCCACATTTCTCATTCTGCTAATGACAATTGTTGCAATCCTCATACACCCTAGGAAAGAAGCATGTGCCTGATACTCTCAAGGTATACTGAAGTTCTGTAAGAGAGCAGATGTGGACAAAGAAATATGCTCTACCAACCAACCTATATGCAGACTGGTTAGCCAGCCACCAAATAAGGACTTAGAGACATGCATGTATGTATAAAAAGTATATATCTCTGAATGAATGGTGGCATACATTTAAATTAGACCCATATTTATTCTAGAGTAGCTAGAGCATGAGAAATAAACCCTTTGTGAACTGCCTTTCACAACTATACTAAAGTTGTTTCTGGCTTAGGCTTTATATCTAACCTAAAGGAAATCTTCCAATCTGGGTGGTGATTCACTCAAACTGCTGACAAAGTGGCCAGGATCCTGGAATACTGAGAATCTTCACAGAGTGGAATCAGAAACCAGAGTTTATTGAGAGAAATGACTGGCAAACTCAATCAGTCACAATGCTATCAAGCATCCTGCAATAATACACAATACTAAAAACACATTAAGATGCAAATATTCTAAATGTTCAAACACAATGCACAGCATGTTCCACTCAAGAACAGCAGGCAAGAGGGAGAACAAAGAGGCACAGCAATAAACTAAACCCTAGTCTAGGGCTGGAACATCTAATAATCCAAAAATAATCCAAAATGGTAAATCTAGAGGAGATGTACAGGAGGTCTGAGAATGACAAGGCATGGGACTTCAGGATACATGTCCACAGGACCCAGGTACCACAGAGCAAAGCACCCATGTCATATGACAAAGGACAACAGAGTACAGTATCTCAGGGTACATGACAGGCAGAGAGCCTTTCTCTGTGCATTGTCTTCTGTCAAATTTGTAGTCTCATCATCTATATTGTAAAAAAAAGTTTAAAAGGATCCACCATGGAACTCTGGTATATCATTCCACCTTAAAACTGGGAGGACATTCTTTTTTCACTTTTACCTATCCTCTGTTAATTGGCTGAACACATGACTAAATTGTTTCTTAATTATGCAAGTGATTTTGGTATGAAATGCCTCGTTAAACATAGTATCTGGTCATGGTGCAATTATGCTGTAAATAATGTGGGTCAATATGTCAAAGGGATAAAGTTGTGATTGCGAGATGGTCTCTGGGAAAGATGCTTCATTGAATAGAGCCAGGCAGGAAATTGTCTCTGCTCCTGTGCTCCTTTGTAGGCTTGAGCCTTTAGAAATGAGAAATAATAAAAAATCAAAACCAATAATACCAATAACACCATTAACCACAGGATAAGGCTGATGAATAGCCTACTGGCAATATTTCTACAAAGAACAGCACGGCATATGGGATTAACTCACAGGGCAAAGCAGTATACTTCATTTGTTGATGGAATGCTAGATCTGGTCATATTCCAGGAAGAAAATGTCAAAGTATTCAACAAATATTGCCGTTATTCAACAACAAAAAAAGAAAGGCATTTGGAAAGGAACACAGGAATAGGTTATCTGATTTCCCTTGTGTGTTTTTCACTATGCTTTCAAATTATTTTAGCAGGTATAAAGCAAGTTGAATAAAACAAATAATAATTTCTTCAATAAATTATCTTCATGAAATAGCTATTTTAATAATTTATCAAGCAAATGACATTCATCCTGTGGATACTATTGCCCTCCCTGACTTTTTTAAAAAATTGGAAGGCAGATATAATTCTGGCTTTTTTCCAGTGTATAGGTCAAACTCCATACCAGAGTGTATTAAAGACCCCAAAGACTTCATGAGCATATGAACAATGGTACAGCCAGATATAATTGTTTTCTGGAGTGTAGCTGGCTGCCATTTAACACAGGCCCTAGTAGAAAAGGTCATTTATTTTAATGAATGAAAGAACATTCCCTAAAGCCTTTCATTTAGGGATGGGTAAATATGCTCTTTTTCATTCATTTTTGTTTCCATATCTTGTCATTGTGAAAGGTGTAGTTCCACCCATTTTCATTGCTCAGACTGATCATTCCTCTGCTTTATTTGTGCAGTATATAGGCATATAAAATGTTCATGTTACTGGATAAATATTCAACATATGGAAAATGGCACAAAATGGCTTAGCACAAGGGACAACCAAGATCCAAGCATAGATTTTTCTGGGGAAGCTGCAGCAATGAGCAATCTTTTACTGCAGAGAGAGAGAGAGAGAGAGAGAGAGAGAGAGAGGGAGAGAGAGAGAGAGCGAGAAAGTCTGAGACATATGGAGATGACTCCTGTCCAATTCTTCCTCTAAGCTGTGGAGTCTTGTGAGCAAAGTTGTGAGCAAGCAATTTGGCTACTGCATAAATTAGTTTGCTCTGGAGCCATCCTTCCTGAGCTAAGATAAAAATGTGTGAGCCGGAGGCTAAAAAACTGTGAGCTAGCTCACACTAACTCAGCTTAGAGGGAACACTGCTCCTGTCCTAACCCATGCTTTTTTGCCTTCAAAAGTGGGGGGGAAAGCCTGTAGGTTGCAATTAGTTGTGAGGAGTGCCTGGAAAGGAAAACAGCAACCTCAGCCTCTGGCTGTTTGGCAGAACACCTAAGCAGCATCCTGTGATTCCTGTCTTGCAGAATATGAGAGCAAAGTCCTTTGCCTTTCCCCCCAAAGGCACCAAGCATGTGCTGGGTTTCTTAGGAGAAGAAAAGAAATGGGCTTAGACAAAAATTCTCTGCCTCTGTTCCTTTCTGGCTTGCCTTTTTGTCCCACTGCCCTTTGCTGCAACCAAGGCTTTGCCTGCATCCATCATCAGTAACCCTTTTTCTACAAACTGAAAGATTTCCCCATGTCAGTGGGCTATCGATGTGACTGGAGAAAATGTTGTGCATAAAAATGCAAGTTGGGGGTGGCTGCATATGGTGTGATTTGGTTGGATGGTCACCTATCAGGTAACTATCTGCTCAGTCTCTTTCTCCTCTCACTACCTTTTCCTTTCACTACCTTGCCAGGCATAGGAATCAGAAACTTAATGTCAGTGTGGGGAAATACCAACTGAAAGTAGAGTATACTCTAATAACATCTAGACTTAACTGCAATGTGCTCTACATGGGGCTACCCTTGAAGCTTCAACTGGTACAAAATGCTAAGGCCAGAATTCTGACTTTAGTAGATTGTAGAGACTGTATCACTTCAGTCTTGTACCCTCTGCACTGGCTTCTGATTTGCTTCCAGGCCCAATTCAACACGCTATTATTAACTTTTAAAGCCCTATACAGCTTGGTGACAGCATAATTTAAGCACCTCCTAATTGTCGCAGGCCCTGCTTGGGGGGAGGGGGTGAATCCCCAACAGTATGACATGCTATACTTACAAGGCATCCAGAACCTTACTTCCTAACGTTTTCAGTCCTAACATTCAACAGTGCCAAGATTGTTGGATTTTTCTGTATTCTTTCTGAAGACAAGATGGATAGCTCTGTGCTCAACCTATGTCCAAGTCAGTTTATTCTGCTAGGAAATTTGATAAAAATCAATCAAATGTTTCCTATCTACTTAAATAAAACAGAAGCTGAGTGGCACGGTGAAGACTACAAGAAAATTGTTTTGGAAATGTTAATGCACATATCCCAAGGTTCTATTACAACAGCAGATGATAGTTACTGTGTAGTGGCCAGTTAACAACTTTGACTTTTGCCTCAAGAAATTTTTGTCAGCTATGGGTTCTTTCTAGGTCATCTCAAAACTAGATTTTCTTTCAGTAAAAGGAAATAGTCACATCTGAAATGTGTTGCCTAGAGCTTATATACATAAGGCTCCATGCAACTGATTTACACCACCCAGTAAACATCTTGCCATATTTGATTTAAAGCAACTCACTTTCCTTTTGAAGCATTTACTGCCCGAGTGAGCTTCATAAGAATACCTGCACTCCACCCACAGTTATGGGCTGCTCTGCAGACACAACTAGTGCCTGTATAGTCACAAAACACTTTTGACAAATCCCCATTTGTTATGGTACCACAATTTTACCAGTGTGCTCTCTGTTTTCTCATACAGTCTTATATTTAAAGTTTATCAGTAAGCCTTTGAGACTGTAGCTGTTCTATACAGCATATCATACCATTCTGAACATGCAAACATATAAAAAATGAATAGCTCCAGTTGCTTGCCTATATTTTTGTTCCACTTCACTCACACTGACCTTTTCTCAAAGTCTTCAGAAATTCCTTGCTATGCCATTTTTTTACACTATGTGATGTTTCATGGTTTCTTAAATCCAAGCAGAAATAAGGAGAAAACCTTGTTCAGAGTTCAGAAGAAATGCATAATGATATGATCGAGCCAACTGCATTCTTATGAATTTCTATCACTTTTTCTCAGAGGCCAGCCCCAAGCTTTTATAATAATGAGCAAATATTTAAAGAGATCATAGAACAATCATGGAAATTTAACATCGCTAGAATATTGAACAAACAACTTCATATATATTCTCTAATGTAAAAAGACCCAGAAAATTTGACACCCTTCTCTTTGGGGCAAGTTGGCATCCAAAGGCTACCATCATTAATCTTGGGGTGTACTGAATAGCCACTAACTGAAGATTAGGGTTGCCAACCTCCAGGTAGCACCTGGAGATCTCCCGCTATTACAGTTGATCTCCAAGTGACCACGATCAGTCCCCCTGGAGAAAATGGCTGCTTTGGAGGGTAGATTGTATGACATTATAGCCTGCTGAGTTCCCTCCCTTCCCCAAATCCTGCTCTCTCCAGGCTCCACTCCCAAAAATTCCAGGTTATTTCCCAACCCTGACCTGGCAAAGTATTTTGCTTCATGACCTTTAATCAGTTGCTCCCTTTCTCTCACCTTTGTCTCATAAAAATTGTTGTGAGAATAAATTGAAAAATGTAATGCTACCACACCCCTGGAAACTAGGGTTGCCAGGTCTGACTCGGGAAATATCTGGGAACTTTGGGGGTGGAGCCAGGAGAATTTGGGGCTGAAGCCAGGAGCAAGGATGTGACATCACTTTTATTATCCTGTGATTTCACTTCCAGGTCCACCTCCAACATCCAGAAGATTCCTGTGATTCCATGGTAGGAGCTTGTGCTTCTAACACAGTGGTTGCTCTCAATTCATTCTCCACCCAGGCCACACACACTGGTACAATCTAGTTGTCACATTTAAAGGGACAGCATTCCTTTTAAATGCCTCCTTTCCATTGGAAATAATGGAGGATGGGAGCACCTTCTTTTGGGGCTCATAAAATTGGACCCCCTGGTCCAATCTTTTTGAAACATGGGGGTTTTTTTGAGGGGAGGATCTAGATGCTAAGCTGAAAATGTGGTACCTCTGCCTCAAAAAACAGCCCCCCCCCCGAGGCCCAGATATCCATGGATCAATTCTCCATTATACCCTATGGGGACTGATCTCCATAGGTTATAATGGAGTGCTGAGCAGACACCCCTGCCACTTTCTGATACCTCTGAAGTGGGGTGAATACTTCCAAACCAGGGGATTCCCCTGCCCCCAACTGGGGATTGGCAACCCTACCACAAACACATGAACTGCAGTGGGGAATTAGCTTGTGTGTTTGTGCAGGGAGCAGAAAACCGGGATCTTTTACTTAAAGAAGTGATTGAGTAGCAAGTTTTCAGTAGGAAAATGATGACAGTGACCTGAGATTTTAAAAGGAATATAGAAGAGAAGAAGGGATTGGATTTATACCCCACCCTTCACTCAGAGTCTCAGAGTGGCTTACAAACTCCTTTTCCTTCCCCAGAAATTTAGGGGGGCCTGAGAACCCTTGGGAACCACCCTAGCCAAGCCCCTGGGCTGGGCTAAACCCAAGAAAAGGTGGGAGTTGTCCAGGGGTTACAGTGGTATCTCAGTGGTCTCCTGCTGTGTCCTTATTTAAATTCACTTTTAGAATAGTCACTTTAAAATCTGCAAATATACATACCATGTGCATAAGACAAACAAATGGTCACAAATTTGAAAGTACAGAGGGCAACACAGAAAAGCCTGTACGGGAACATTCTAAACGTTTTCCTGGTCATTCATCTACAGGAAACTTGTTTCTGCTATATTGATAAGGGTGACTTTGTACTGAAATTTACTAAATTATGGCATCACAGATGCCTTCATTTGGTAAATGCATGGCTGAAGTCTCTGAGCCAGAATACCAAACAGTTGCTATGCACTCAATTTCTGAGGAATGTACAGAGTTCAGAGTAGCAGCAATCTTTTTTTCACTTCACACTCATATCCTACAAGTGAGTACAAGTCCCAGAGCACTGAGCCTATTCCCAGGGGCTGTCCTGTCATTCCACTCTGTGACCTGTCATTCCAGTCTCACAGCACAAATTCTATTGCTAGGGATCATCATTCCATTCTGGGGACTGTCATTCCAATCCAGAGCACAGATTCTCTTCCTAGGGACCGTAATTCCACTCTGGGGGCTGTCATTCCAGTCCCAGACTAGCCTATCTGGGCCCAAAGACCTTAATGGAAAAACCATTCCACATTTTCTTTGCAACTTTTTTTGTCCTGCAATGTATTTCAGTGGAGCCCATGCAAGTCAATTGGCCATTCCGGGCTACCATTATCTCCAATGGGCCTTCAAGCCTCTCCCATTGTTTCCAACAGGCAATCCTGCCATTCCTTTTATGCATCTTAGTTAGTTGTCCCTTTGAAACTATACCACACCATCTTAAGTAACAGCAAAATGAAGAGCATGAACATGTACAGAGTGCACATTTCTCTTGCCAATGTTCTTTCTGGGCTGCACACAGGGCAGAAGGAAATTTTAAAAGGCCTCTGATCTGCATGCCCTCCCCCAATCTTGTTCATGTAGCTGGGCTTACCATTTAAAAATGAAATGGAAATTGAAAGAAGATCTTAGGAGTAGTTGAAGCAGCCCCCCTACCATGGGGGGGGGGACAGTTCTCAGTCAAGGAAATATAGACCCAAGTAAAATAAAATAGAGACACACTTTCCCCCAAAATGTAAATTGGAGCCCAGCAGAGGCTTTGCAGTCTGACTGTTGCTACATTCAAAGTGGGTGGAGACAGCCAGGGTTAAGGACTATACTTTCTTTTCTGACAGACAGCTCTGGTCTGTAGTTGGATGGGAGACCATAGAGGAAGCCCAGATTTGGTATGCAGAGGCAGGCAATGGCAAACCACCTTTGAATGTCTTTTGCTTGAAAACCCTACAGGGTTACCAGGTGTTGGCTATGGAGCTAGTTTTAAAATTGTGAGGAGAACAGCTTTAAAAATATATATAGAAACTATTCAGATATAATCTCACTTCCCTTAATTGAGAGAGAGAGAGAGAGAGAGAGAGAGAGAGAGAGAGAGAGAGAGAGAGAGAGAGGTTGAAAGGGGGAAAATATGCATTTAGTCTTAAGTAGTAATTGTCAATTTCATCAGAAAATGGAGATTAGGCAGTTGTTCCAGACAATTCATAGAAAAGATGGACTTTAAGGAATCATCTGGAAGAGTTGACAGAAGTGGCATCGTGTGTGAGAGCTGAAGGCATTATGCACCAAAAGGGGGGGGTGGGAAATGGACTGAGGAAGAAAGAGAGAGAGAGAGAGAGAGAGAGAGAGAGAAAGAAAGAAAGATAGAAACAGAGAATTAGAAAAGCAGAAAGACAGAAAGAGAGAGAGAGAAGACAAAGTAAGGAAAAGACAGAGAGAAAGACAGAAAGAGAGAGAGAAACACAAAGGGAGAAAGAGAGAAAGGAAAGAAGGGAGAGGTAGAAAAAGATGGAGAGAGAGGAGTGAAAGAGAGAAAAAAATGAAAGAAAGGAAAGAAGACAGAAAGACAGGCAGCCATTAGAAGCCTCCCTTGCACTCCCTCCCACTTTTTTTTTTGGGGGGGGGAGCAGCCACTGCAAGCCTTCCCTTTGCTCTCTCCCATTCTTAGGTGGGGGAGAGCGAAAGGGCACCCTGAAATGGTTGCCCGTGCTTTAAAGCCTACCTGCACTGGTTGCCTGGGGGGGGGGCTCAGTCCCCCATGGAAAATTTCAGGGAAGGTGCTAACCCCCAAACCCCCCATAGTTGATGCCTATGCCTGTGGGCACCTTTAGAATCAGCTCCTGTCTGCCACAGGAGTCAGTTCGGAACCTAAAATAGCTACCCTGGGTGGCAGAGCCAAGCACAGTACCTTTCTTCTTTGAAAAGGAACAGCAGAAGGGGAATAAAAAGTAGCAAAGGAAAGCCCGGAGGAGAAAGGGACAAATAGAAGGAGGCATAAATTGAAGGAAAGCCAAAAAGGGAAATGGAACCACAAGCCTGCCTGCTTTCCAGTTCTTCTGATCTTTCAGAGGCTGTGGTTGCTATTGCAGCCATGGAAAGCCCTTTCATTTGAATGAGGACACTCAATAACAAACCCCTCCTTATAATAGACCCACCTACTTTCTGAAAAGCTCAGCAGGTGTCAGGGGAAATACTTGTAGATGCCATGGTGGCCATGGGGCAATGTTGGGGAACCACCACCTTAAACACAGTAATACCAAGTACAGAATTGTTCCATACACCACAGTAGTCATTATATTAGTAAAGGTAAAGGTTTCCCTTGCTCTGAAGCCAGTTGAATCTGACTCTAGGGGGCAGTGGTCATCTCTGTTTCCAAGCCAAAGAGCCAGCGTTGTCCAAATACTTCTCCATGGTCATGTGGCCGGCATGACTAAACACCGAGGCACACAGAACACTGTTACCTTCCCACTGAAGTGGTACCTATTTATCTACTTGCAATTTCTTGCTTTTGAACTGCTGGGTTGGCAGGAGCTGGGGCCAGAGATGGGAGCTCACTCCATCATGCGGTACTAGGGTCTTGAACTGCTGAACTATAGACCTTCCTGTCTGCATCTCAGTGTCTTAACCTCTAAGCCACCGCAGCCCCTTCTATTCATTATATTAATATCTATAAAAACATAAGTATCTATAAAAACGTAACTGTAACTTTTACAGTTAGAGGGTGAAGATCCAAAGGGCTCTCTGAAGAGAACCTATATATGAACAATTGCAAACAGACCACAATATTTCAGGCCTTTCTTTGAAAAGCCATTCTTGAAAGTCAAATGTTACAAATTATAAAGACGTTAAGTACATGGGCCAAGATAATTGAAAAGTGGACTCCAGAGCATGTATAAGTGAATCCTACACAGAACATGGATATTGCTAGGTCCTGCAGTGTTAGGTTTCTTCATGCATGATCCAAGGCCCCTAATAACTTCACTAATGACTGGGTATGGCAAAAAATTCTGTGCTGGCTGTCATTGACCTTGTGAGGTGTGGGAGGCATGCAAGGTGAGTCAGAGAGGAATAAAGATTCATTGTGAAGCTGTAGAGCTGACTTGAGAGCTGGATCTATAAGAATGCTCCCCTTGGTTTGGTAAAATCTCAGAATTACTCCTGTTATCTTAGTTGCTGATGCTTTAATAGAAGCTACATGTTCAGCGTTTCTCTAAAAAGTAATCCAAATATTTATAGATCTTGCATTGTTCTATTGGGATACCTTGTATGTTCCAGGAATGTCTTTTAGGTCTTTTTTGGAAAACCACTACTTTAGTTTTTGAATAGCTGATGGTAAGATTCTCTTCTTCACAATATTCTCCTAATTTGTCCAGAAGTCTATTTAAACCATTCCTAGTTAGGTAAAATAAAACCATATTGTCTGCATAAAGCAGTATTGATGTTTTCTGCTGGCCTATCGTAGGTGAAACAAATCCGGGGCCATTTAGCCTGGGAACTATGTCATTTATGTATAAATTGAAAACTGCAGGGGCTAACACACAGCCTTGCTTTAGCCCTTTTCTTTTCTTTTTTTAAATTGTTTTATTTTTAATTTTCCAAAGTTTACATACTTTAATCTTTCATTTTCTTACAATTGGGGGTTGACATTACATCTTTTCTTCGTACCATTTTATGGCGTTTAAATTGTTGATATTTTGCTAGTCAAAGAGCCTGAGGTGCCTACTCTGATCCTTGTAGACATATCTGAGTATAACTCATGAATTAAAAGCAACAGTCTTTTGTCTATGTCTTCTCCAGTTTATCCCAAAGCCGATCTTGATCGATTGAGTCAAAGGCTGTTGCTAAGTCTACAAATACTGCATACAAGGCTTTGGTGGGGCCAGATATTGCTGAGTTAGCCAAATGATGTAAGGTATAACAATGGTTTATTGTTCCCTGTCCTTTTCTGAATCTTTCTTGCTGAGGGTATATGATGTTATTATCAAGGATCCACTCTTCTAACTTTTACAAATGTATTTCCCATAAAGTTTAGACTTACAGGACAATAGTTTTGTGGGTTTGTTCTATCTCCCTTTTTAGAAATAGGAACTACTATACTGGTTTTCCAGCCTGTTGCAAATAGACCCAAGTTATTTATCTGATTAAACACCGACCAATATGGGGACCCACCACCTAGGGAAGTTTTTTATTAAATCAGGAGGTATTAAATCCTCTCGAGAGGATTTTCCAGAGGTTAAAGTTGAAATAAGAGTTTCAACTTCAGGCTCCGTCACTGAAGGCTATTCTGGTAACAGTTCCATTTCTGTGAGAGCAGCTCTTTCCTCTATTCCAACTAACTCTAATGTGAGAGTGGTGACTTTGATGTTTCAAAATGCATGGTCTTTATGGTACGTTATTAGGAAATTTTAATAGTGAAGACTTGAAACTGAAATGCAGCATAATATAAATCAGTTCTCCAGTGTACACCAGTTTAGTGTAGTGGTTAAGTGAGTGGACTCTAATCTGGGAGAACCAGGTTTGATTCCCCACTCCTCCACTTGTAGCTGCTGGATTACCTGGGGCAAGCCATAGTTCTGTCAGAGGTGATCTTGAAAAGAGCAGTTTCTGTCACAGCCCACTCAGCCCCACCTACCTCACAGGGTGTCTGTTGTGGGGAGGGGAAGGGAAAGGAGTTTGTAAGCCGCTCTGAGACTCTGAGTGAAGGGTGGGATATAAATCCAATTTCCTCCTTCCCCCTCCTCCTCCTCCTCCTCCTCCTCCTCTTCCTCTTCCTCCTCCTCCTCCTCCTCCTCTTCTTCTTCTTCTTCATTTTCAGTTACTTGAACAATCCATCATGATGATAACTTACCTCTCTCCCAGGACAGAAAAGGAAGATCTGTTATTGTTATTTTCTGTAGTGTAGACTGCTTACAGTTTATTCATACCTAGCTGATCCATTCCATGTATCTTTGTTGTGTGTCCTGTCCCTAGGTTGTTAACTTATTACAGGCAATGGTAATGATAAAAGAGCATGATTTGTTTTCTATCCTTCTCCTCCTCCTCAAAATTCCATTTATCTTAAATTTCTTGAGCATTTGGGTATGGAGAGTGATCCATTTTATTTAATGTCTGTGATATATTGCTGTTGACAGTTCCTGACCATTTTTTTAAAATGGAGATATGCATTGACTTGGCATATCTTTCCAAACTGTTAGTCCAATCACATTATTGGTTTATTGGCTTGGTAGAAGACACTTTATAGAAATGATGGTGACAGAGGCATTTGGGTCTATCCTACAGCAGTGGGCTATTGATATCATAGAACTACCTGCTGTATTTTAGGTGGTAACATTGCTTGCTAGAGCCAGGTTCTGCCATCCATTAATTAGCTGTGGGTCTTCATGCTGCTAATGGAATGTCTCCAGTGCCTGTATCACTGCCTCCTAGCATATTTTGGTAAAGATACCAAGGCCTTTTCTCCCATTAATGGTGCATAATGGCAGTAAGTATAGTCCTCTCTCAACATTCCACCATACAAGACACCATTAGTGGCTGTCTGAAGCTTCTCATTACAGCTTCTTAAAAAACAAAAACAAAATAAACCCTCATCACCAGAGTAGCTGACCTAGAATATACATCATAATTTTTTCCTGTCAAAGAATATCAATTTTCAAGTACAGAAGTGTTATAATTGCAATTTTTGATATAAGGAAATTGTGTTGCATAACAAGTTCCACACATAATACCAGTTACCTCTGAATTCTCAAATGAAGGTAAAATGCCACCTACCCAAAAGCAAGCTGAAACACATTAAAAATCTATTGCCCCCCCATCCGGAATAACGAGACAGACAACCATATGGGGTACTAACGGGCCACTTTTATTAACAAGCTGAAAGCATAACGGCAACATACAGACAGGAGGGCAGAATTGCGGCCTGGCAAGGCTACGGGTCAGCCGACCCTTCCCATGCCATGATGTTCCAGGGCGAGCACCCAGCTCTGAAGGCAAGGTGATTAAATCACCTTTCCCTCAGCCAGCATGGCTAGGGTAATTGCCAGGGAGAACCACCCCCGAGCCGCGAGGCTCAAAGGGAGGCACATCCCGGGCAAACCCTCAGGCGGTCTGCTTTCCCCGCCCCGGGCCGCGAGGCCCAAAGACTGTACCGACAAGACCCCTATTCCCAACCGGGATATACGCCGGTGCTCACCGTGCCGCAATCTGCAAACTAACAACCTGCCACCGCAGAGGTCAAGCCTCAGCTTAGGCCATTGCGCCCATTACAGGCCCAAGGCCTCTCTAATCCCACGCTGTAGGTCTTCTAGAAAAAGATCCATCCCTTCGTTAGACAGGTGAACCCCGTCGTCACGATAGAGATGCACCTCGTGCGCCGTTATGCCAGGATGTGGCAAATACCTACCTAGGCCCCCTTCAATCGCCCTTCGTATTTCACTATTAGCCTTTCGGCGTGCTTTATCGATGGCCAAAGGATTACTGGCACCTCGCCACACCAGGCGTGGAACAATTGCCGACCAGATAATAATCGTCTCTGGCCACCGCTGCTTAATCAACCGCAAGTCAAACTGAGCCTGTAATATCAGGGCTTTACCTTTTATCAAACCAAGGTCGTTGCCCCCTAAATGAAT